>NC_091821.1:123980781-124280781 GCF_038994185.2 Dermacentor albipictus | reverse complement strand
ATAAAGCATCAGTTGTTAGTAAGCGATCGTCCGTGTCTCTTCTTGTGTCGTCTGTTTGGCGCTTTAGTACTTCAGCAACATGCACCAACTAGCCCAACAAAAAGTTATGCTGGTATACTAGAGGTACTGTGTTCGAATTCTGTCATCGGACTGTTTTATTAATGCTTCTCTAATTATGTACAATGCAGTACTTTCTTAAAAACAATCACTTTGCAAAAGTCACGAAGCCATTGAAAGCCAGAAGGACGAAGTTTAGGCAAATCCATCTACTGCCCATCATTCGCATGCTGGCTGAACTGCCCTGCTTGCAGCTCCCGTGGACACTAGGGCCATAGTTCCCTCTAGTGATTATTGTATGAAACTCTATTGCGCAGACTACTAGACTCGCCGGGTACATTTCTTTAGCTTTTATTTATTCAGTTACATAACAGAAAATGCTGTGAGAGGGGAATGTCTGGTGGCACAACAGTCCGTTTTCTACATTTCACTTGTACCTGTCCCGGTTTGCCACACATTTATATTTTCCAGGTTCGGAAAAACAAATAAAAAGAAAATAAGAAAATTGAGTGCCTTGTGTTTGTTATGTTTTGCCAGGACTTAATATTGGCGATTAACGCGAATGACACACCTACAGCGCAAGATTGGTCTTGCGAAGAATTATTGTAGCGAATTTTACCAGTATCCGATCTGTTTAGTGATTTGGGCATATCGCAAAATACGTCATGGATTGACTAAGAAAGTTCGGCATGCAATAAAATAGCTCGCAAAAGAAGAAGGAAGGATAGGGAAAACATGGCAATACAGTTACCCAAAACATTTAAAGGTGCCTCGGTCCTGCAATCCTGGAAAGATTACGGAAGAAGCTGCAGGCACACGGAAGGACTACGCGAGTGCGCCCCATTCGTGATATGATTTTTAGGCTAGAAAGACTGAGTATGGACCTGAAGCGAGAAAAGCAGTTTTGGTTTTTCGTGTGGATATAGAATAGACGTATTAGGACCATGTTTCGGCACCCAGCGGACACTGATTATGAATGGGAAATAGTTGTGAAATACGTGTGGCTGTGTTCCCAGTTTAGTGGTGCCTCGGAAACGTCCCTCAGGAGCTGCACTCTACGCCCAAGGGATTAGTGCAGAACTGTACAACACTAATGTTAGACAAGCTAGTGGGGGCTTTAATTCCTTCATGCAATTACCTTGCCTTAGCTTCCTGACACGAAACGTTTCTAAACAGAAACCTTCATCACACTCTGTTCTTGCTGACATGTTCATTTAAATTCGCTCAGGACGACAAACGCAAAAACGAAGCAGACGGTCTAGTTCACTGCACCCATTTTCACGTTCACGCTCTCTTCTTTTATACAGGGCTTGTTGTGGAGGGCTTAAGGCAGAGAGCACCTCGGATGCTCCATTTCTCTGTTATGCAACAAAAAGTGAGTAAGCAGGTTAATAATAATACTACAAATAATAAATAAATAACTTTCACATTTCATTTATCCCAACTAGTCTTGAATTAATTGTGCTTACTGAACTGAGACAGGCCTTGCAGAGTCACGAAAAATATTGTTGCTAAGCCCCCACTACAAGCGCCTGCAACGTTCTTGTTATGTCTTGCGCAACGTAAAGTCAAACAGTTTTATAGGTTGTGTGAAGTTTCTTCTACTGTCTTCTTTTATTAAGTGAAGTTCGAAGCGCGGGTCTTACTTCTTCCTGTGGGGTGGTCGGAAGGCAAACTAATTACGTTTACCCCGGGAACGTTTACCCTCTGCTGTGTCTCTGAAGCGGGGCTGTAGCTTTTTACTTTCCGACGTGGATTCTGGTAAACTCGTTCAGCTTGCAGGCGGGATACAATTAATTACATGTCTGTCAAACTTTCTTTTTTGTTTTATGAAAACTAAATTTTTTACTACAGGGCACACCGATCTGGGCCAACGTCATCTCTGCCATGATAAGAAGAAATACTGTTCCGCGTTGTCGCTGCTAACAGCGCCATATATGAGATGGTTTGTCGGTGTTTAATTAGGACATACTCCCAACAGGTTGCATAGGGCGTCTGGCCAGTGCCATTTAACGTGCCTTATGCTTCTTTGAGGCTTCATAGACATTGAGCACTATACTGGAATGGAAACTTGAATATGGCCGCACCACAGGAAGACAGGCAGATAGCTCCTTGGTTCCCTTGTCACGATTGAGCTGCCTAACTTCACGTGGTTTACGTTTAAGGATATGTACCTTTTGTGTAATTGCGTGCATACGCTTGAATGGAACTTTCAGTAGAATGCATTGCTGGAATTCATCAATTTTAGTACGAAGTAAACAATCACAACACGAAAACAAACAAGCCTGGGACGAGCGTTAACTGGAAGCTGTTTATTTTTTGCTCAGCAGACACTTCACCTATAAAAGTTACTGCGCGAGCTTAACACGTACGCCTCCTTTTGATTAACAGTTGTGAGCTCAGGTCGTGTGCCTCTGCGTTTATTTGTTGTGCTTTCTTAATTTCTAGACGCAAATATGCGAACGCATGAGCCTCTTTCTTTAACGGTTAATAACGAAAATAATCCCGATTTATTTACAGTGCCATTAAACGCTCCCTATTGGGCTACCGCTTTTCACCTAGCCGACACTTCATTAATACCGCTGGTAAAATTTCTATTCAAAACGTCGCCTCTTGACGCAAAGTCTTGCTACATTCGTGCGACAAATTTCTTCAAACAACTGGGCGATTTCACTGTGTAGGTGGTAATAACCAACGCAAATATTACAGTACAAATACTCGAAATCTTTCGTAAGTTGTTCGTTGGCTTTTTGACTGCAGGTGTCTTGTTACATGGTGAATTCTTTTTCATTAACCAAAAGAATATCATGCTTTATGTTCCAATGGGCCAATATGGCATTTTTCGGCTCAGAAAATTTGAGGGCTCTGACCCAGGCTAAAGACAGTGCAACATAGTCGGTGCAGTCAATGGCCATAGACTGTCGCGAACTGTTTTGCGCCTCAGTTCATCGAATACAAGTCAAGTACAAGGCTTTCTCCTAATCAACAAAGGCGCTGGGATGCGGATGGTGACCCCTTCCATGCAGCAGACGTTCTGCTCAAATTGTCAACTTGCTCAACTTGACTGCTCGGCACACCTCGAAGTTCCGTGTTCACCCAATGAGCGTTGGCGTATGCAGCGTATGGAGCAGTTCCGTGCAATGCGGTACGACAAATCGAACAGACCCAGAGTCGTCGGACAGCCGAATGAAAACATTGCAGACGCTGGCAAAACGCGGCGTCACTGTCAGCAGTTCCCGCCTGTTTATGTGGTGGCTATGACAGTGTGTTATGATCTGGTTAAATAAAGAATGCATTGGTCAACGTACACCTCCGTCCGGCTTGCATAAAAGCTATACGTGAAGGGTGCATGTCTCGGTTGAAAAACGTCGGCAAATTGGTTGGCTGCGGTAGATGCGGTAGGCTTGTGATTGTGCTCGTGGTAAAATCAGCTAATACTGTGAATGCGGCTGCTCTGGTGTATATGTTTTGAAGTGACTGTTATTCTTTGGATGAGACAACCTTTGCCAGGCGGCTCTGCTTCGCCTATAACTGAGAGCGCCGCGTCCGTAAAAAAGACTGCCGCGTTGGCGCACCGTCGGTACGTTATTTACATTGCGGTTGCGTGCTCTATCTCTTATTGCTCATGGTTCTCGCGTTCTATTTCGATTCCAAGCGCGCGGACAGCTATGTGGAGACTTCTGTGCGGTTAATACAAACTGCCTGACGCGGAACACAATTTTCACTGCGGGAACCTCAAGAGGAGCGCCTGCTCTCACTTCAGTTTACTCTGTCGAACAAAGACGCGATAACAAGCGCCAAGTGTGTGTGGCATGTCATAAGTAAAGTCTTCCAGAACGTCTAGCTTGAGTTATACACCTCAAGTGGACGGCAAACCACCGTGCTTATAAACATGTGAACAAGGAAAACTGCATTATTAAAATTTATGTTGTGCCCTTTTTGACGTTGTTGCACATGTTACAAAAACACAACGTCAAGCAATTCGTTCTCTAACCTTGTTTTTTTTTTCCGAGATGAAAAGTGTTCAGCGCCACTTAATAGTTGGGAACAGCGTATTTATTAGAATGATAAAAGGGTTTTTTGGGCGACATTTAGTATCTAGACGTGCAAAGATGTGCAAAGGCTTATGGCAACCGGCAAAACTAAGTGCTTAATTCGAAATTACTCCCAAGCTGTGTACAACTGCCAATTATTTATACCGTTCTTACAAAACGCGGCCGCTTCAATGACTCGCAGAGCGCGGATGCATATCACGGTAAACATCTAAGATCTTTCCCTTTCCACTGCTGCCAATACATGCTATCGCCCTTAAAGTGTTTAGAAAAGCCACATTGTGTACGTTGCAGCGACTGAATATTTAGCCCAGTTCTATAACAATTAGGCCATGATAACATGCAAAATTGTCTTGTACCAATGCCAGCCAACTATTTGAAACTCTCGGGGCGTGCGCCAGGTGCCACTTCCTCGTCTTCTTTCCCTGTGGTAGCTCGCGCTCTGGGATCTGATAACTTTCCTCAGTACTTCCCTCGTAGCGTTGTACCGATTTCGTGATCGGCCAAGTTATTCAAGCTTTGGCATTTATTCGCCGGAGTACAAATGTCATGGTTGCTTTGCATACACCACATGACATAGCTATATATACGTGCGACTGCACAACGCGTAGTCGCTGATGACGTCACAATCTATGTCTCCCTCGTTTACGCTCCTCATCTGCCTTTGTAGAATCCAACAACTGCCACGTCGTAAACCCACGTAGAACGGCCGGCGTAGAAATAATGTCGTAGCCACCATACGATCGTCTGCAACGTGGTCGTAGCCTTGCGACTGCCGTCACAGACACACACGCTCGCGACTCACACACACAGCTACTCAATTTACGCAAACACGTTGGTCCACCTGCTATCGCTTTGCGGAACCACAAACAAGGCTAGGTATTCAGACACCTGCAAAATACTTCGCGTAACGTGGATTCTCATAGTGCGTGGGGTCTGCACAATTTTTTTCAACAGCTAATTCTTCCCCTCTCTTAAAGAGCTAGTAGACATTTGTACGAAATAAGCATACTTGTGGTTATTGTCGAACGTTTTGAGCATCTGACCACTGTGCTGGGGGTACCGAGGTTCAATCCAATTTTAAGTCTGAGATGTTCGGGAAGACAGCAGCGAGGGTTAAGCTTGTCCGGGAAAGTTTGCAAAGAAAGCTTCGATTTAAAAGAAAGTTCGGCAGCATGTTACACTCCTGTAGCACGTGAAGACGGAAGCCTGCTGCACACGTGGTAAGGCAGTAGGTTATGCGATCGCAGGGGTCACACTTCTTGCAAAACATAACGAGCCGCACTGCAAAGTAAACGCGAGGTGCTATAGGTTTACGTCCTCTACAGCACATGCGAGCGCCTAATGCACTACCTAAAAGTACTGTCGTTCTTTCTTTCGTTCTCTCTTTTATTCCCGTCTCTTCTTCTTTCTCTCTTTCGTTCTTTCTTTTTTTCGTTCTTTTTTTCTTTTTCTCTTTGTTCTTTCGTTCTTTCTTTCCTTCCTTCTTTCGGTCTTTCTTTCTTTCGTTTCTTTATTAATATTCAGCCATTGCATCTTTGCTTGCTCACGGGGGTATAAACCAACCCTGATGATATTTTTTTGCTTCACTGAACTAGACGCCGCTTGTTTCGCGTATGAGCCATTGCAACGAGCCGCTTAAGCTTTAAAAATCCATCACCTACGGCCTCCAGCGTACGAGGTCTGCCCCATGCAGTGAGCCAGCAAAAACGTAGGACTGAGTGTATAGCGGCCCCACTCTCTCTACTCGAAATGACACAAGTAACCTCTAGTACCAGCCGGACTGCTGTATGACATGGCAGAATTTTATGTGTGCACTTTCTGTGCAACCCATCTTTTATTCTTTGTCGAAATGGAAATCAGCGAACAGACGGAACAAAGAATCAATATAAGATTCCTTCGGAAACTGGGCAAGAATGGTGAAGAAGTTTATCAAAGACTGCGGAAGGACTGTGGGAAGGATGCCTCAAAGGAAACAACTCTGTTAATGTGGGTCCCGCGTTCTCGCAAATGCCGTGAAGACCCCAAGAACGGTGGAATATCAAGACGCCCCTTCACCACGTGCGTGTCGATCAATCGTGCGCATTCTCTTGTGACTATCGACCGCTCTATGACCCTTAGCATGCTATCAGAAGCACTTGGTTTGACAAATTGATCAGTTCATCGCGTTTTAACTGAACTGAATCTCAGCCGTTCCAAATAAAAAAAGCTTGCGCCAAGATGTCACTGAAACTGCTGACTTCTGAGAAAAAGTTGCCACGAAAAGAATGTTGCATTGATAAAGAACTGCAGCCGACGGCAATGAATTCTTGGAGAGGGACGTCACCGGTGACGAAACATGGATTTCCGAATGCAATATCAAGCCGAAGTCGCAGAGCAAAGAGTCGAGGCCAATAAAGTGAGCCATGAAAAAAAAACAAAAAAACAGAAGGATTGATTGTTATTAGAGGAATTGGTCATAAAATGAAAGTGAAGCATGTATTCCAAGAAGCAATGGACGGCTTTTTTGCGCATACGCAAATACAAGTCCACAAAAGGGCACAGTGCTTCATTAATTACAGTTTCGTCCGAAGGGCGGAATAATGACTGCGACAGTAAGCACGCGAGGCCTGTGCTCCTGCGCAGCGTAAACCGCATCCCGTAAGCTACCAGGTGTCATAGGTGTATGCAACGCCACGTTGACTGCACATGTGGGAAAACTACGTCGTCAGATATTTGGTGGCACCGAGCGTGCGCGCCCATACACATGTTCAAAGGTGAGGTGACGCGGGACATGGATGGATGGATGGATGGATGGATGGATGGATGGATGGATGGATGGATGGATGGATGGATGGATGGATGGATGGATGGATGGATGGATGGATGGATGCTATGAGCGTCCCCTTTGGAACGGGGCGGTGGGTTGCGCCACCAAGCTCTTGCTATTACACTGCCTAATGTGCTACCAAGGTTAAAAAAGCAAAGCAAAAAACCACTATGAACTCCCGCAACCAAATTTTCTGATCCCCTATTGCGAACTGTGCTTTGGTACGTCTCTGTTTTTTGTCGTTTCCTTACTTCCACCAATCCTCCTATCACCTTTTACTGATCCCTACTGCGGACATGTTTACTTTTCTACTACTCTCGCTGAACACAAGAGCATCAGGAGTCCAGTGGCGCCTAAATCCACCGCTGGGTAGACGTCTTCACATTGTAATAAAACATGCTAAATACTTTCTCTAGCTTTAGCTTTGACGGCGCGAGCCGTCACGACGCCACGTAGCGGTGATGGTTGTCGAAAATCGGTTTCGAGAAAACGTCAGAAACGTGTCGGGAACGTGTCGGCAATGTCATCGCCGGCAGACGCCCACTGAGTTTCAAGGTTAAACCGCAAGAAGACACTTCCAAGTACTACCATCTTTCTGCCCATAAAGGTGTCAAGCTGTCCGCCTTGTTTTCTACGGAATCACTCAGCTATAAAACAAATGATGCCTGAATGTCTTCATTCAACAAATACATGGCATCAAGAGCACGATTTCTTTAATAAAGCTTTCTAACATTTCTATACGTACTTTTCTAAGCATTAGATAGGCTAAAAACAGCATGGTCATCGGTAGTGCCAGGAAATTCGCTTGGTGATGATCGCGGGATGTAAGTGCATGGGACAGACTCACTGGAGCCCGGCAGAGATCAAATTCGTGTTAAAAATCAGTCACCTTGACCGTGATCACTGAATGAAATTGTGCACCGCAAATTTCTGCCTGAAGGGTCAAACTGAGCGATCGTGTGCGCCGCTTGCGAGTAAATCTGTTGAAACAGGGGCGCTGGATTCTGCACCACGATAAGGCTTCCCCAGACGCTGCATCGATAGTGCGTGGGTTTTGGGCATGCAGTTCCATCACTTTGCTGCAAATCGCTCCCTACACCCGGATTTCACATCTTGCGATTTCCTTTCTTTCATCTCTTCTGGTGGCACGAGCATCGAGTGAGACTCTTCTTTCTTGCGCAGCACTTCCGGTTCACTTTTTGAAACGACCGGGGACAAAATTCACAATAAATAATAATAAAATATTAATGCAGTACAAAATTCATGGGTTTCATTAGAGATATGATATCAGAGCATAAGTTTAGTTACAAGTTGAGATTCGAAGTGTCCCAAATAATTACAATTAATTAGAAATCACTGATTACCGCGCACCGAAGCACAGAATTTTAGACTTCAGAGTCCCGCCACGTGATCACGACTTTGGCGAAATTCGTGGAAAGCCGAAAGTAGAAAGCGGAAGTAATAACGTCACTAATGACGTCACTCTAACTATTCCAGACACTTCAGTAGTTTGACTTTGAACTAAACTTAGTCTATGATATCATGTCTATTAATTTTGTACTGTTCTATTGTTTTTCAATTTTTTTCTTATTTATTTTGAATTTTGTCTCCGGTTGTCTCAGGAGGTGAACCGGAAGCGCTGCGCAAGAAACAAGAGTGTCACTCGATGTTCATGCCACTGAAAAACATTTCTGAACGCTTTTTGTCAGGTTAAGCTGTCATCGTAGGCCTGGAAGAGAGAACAAAAGCAATGAATTGGTGAAATAGGTCGCCAGAAACGTGGATCGTGTGTATAGAAAGTAAAGGACTGAACTGCTGCGGTCTTATTTGACAAAGGCTCATGAAATGTTTCTGTGAAGAATGTGGGCAAGAAACCGAAAATGTAAAACAAAAAACGAAAAAAAGACCAGTTGAGTGTACTCCAAGAGGGGAGCTTTGAGGGCATAGCCCGTAATAAAAACGTTGCACACATCCAAAGGCGGTAAGAAGCGCCACTCTGCGCGGAGAAAACGACGAGGCTGCGGGAACATATAATGGTTCCTGAAGAACGCAGACCATACATCTTCAGATGGACCTTTAAGAAATAGACGACATTCGTGTCAGTCCTCTTTCTTCCTCAGTTTCTTTTTCGCTTTACATGTTCGAACTGCCGCATCAGGCTGCAACAGGGAAAAGCAAGCAACACCTCAGAAATAAGTCCGAAGCGACTGGCAGAGGATGACATTGGCTGGTCAGTAGTAGAGTGGCTCTTGTTCTTCATAATTCATGTGTGACAAACGAAAAAGAGCGTCTTCATACCGACACGACGCTAACTGAAGAAAAAAAAAGGAATGTAAAGTCCATTTTTACAAAAGCTAAGACATATACTAAACAGAATAAGCTCAGTGCCACGCTCAATAAATGACATGCCGTTTGGAAGGATCACATTTACACGCTTACCGGACATTTGATGAGCCTACATTTTGCTGCCGCTAATCAAATGCTAAACCTTTCATTATCCTAGATTGAGACATAGTACCCTGAATGGCCACAGGTGACATCTGAAATGATTCTACGTCAGGTTTGTCTTAAGTTTAGAACGCCCTCCTGCACGAATGGCTCTTTTCACGGAATCTTGAAGAGCATGTTATCGAATTGCGCAGTGTCCACACATATTATGTCTGAGTGTCTCCGTTCGGGCAACGATGGCGGTTTATTTTTACTTGGCAGCCTCATGCCTCGGGGCTGACAAGAATGGCCTCATGTCGGCGGCATTTTTGCTCGTTTGCTAGTATTTCATTCGCCAGGTAAACACTGAAAGGTCAGTTGTATTACGTGCAGTTTTTTTTATCCGTGAAGTGAGCATAGATAGATACTTCTTAAGACAGGTTCAACAAAAAACGCCTGCACAGAATATAATTTCTTAGAAAAATTGCTAGATGGAAGTTCGGTGCTATAGCGTACTGGAGGTGCAAGCATAAGAGTTCAGCAAGCGTGGGCATGATGCGTAAAACTTCATCCTTCTGGCTTTAAATGACTGTCAATTTACAAACTCTTTACGCTCTACGAAATATTGCAATATGAGTGGAAAATTTGTGATGATCATTTGTCTCTGCAGAGTCTTATTACCGTGTTGGTTTATAAAAGTATCTTATCTGTAATAATTGCACTTTGCGTGTGATATGATGCACTGCCAGCCTCTTCTTTTTTTCCATTCTGTAACTCTTTCATTTCCTTTTTTCCTTTTTTTTTCTGTCTTCATAGGTCACGTGGGCGCGATGCCCCTTTTACGTGTAGGATACAGTTGCTATAGGCGCTGAAAACTTTCTGTGGCTATGAGGGGAACGCTACGAAGGCAAAGCGCGCGCTAGTGGGAGCGCTTTTGAAAGGAGTCCCGCGCTATAATCCACGTTAGTTTAGGCTGGGGAAGAGAGAACATAAGCACCTTATCAGCAACAGTTAAATAAGACAGGACACACTACTGAGTGCTAAAGTATACTTATTTTGCGGCTTTTTTTTCCGCGTCTGGGCAAACGCGAAACCATCGCACGTGAAAGCTGCGTCGCTTTAGCGTATGTTCCGAGCAACCAAAAGCACTGTTCAACGCTGCCAGACTACTTGGCGCGTTAACACATGTGCAGCAGCCACGCGCCCGTAAGCTTTCCTTTTATAGCCGCAGAAAGTTGTGCGTGAGTGTAGCCCGTTTCCTTTATTTTTCATTGCGGTGTTTATATATGTTTAAATGTAATAATAATAATAATAATAATAATAATAATAATAATAATAATAATAATAATAATAATAATAATAATAATAATAATAATAATAATAATAATAATAATAATAATGTCATGGGAGTCCGGCGCCTTGAACGGGTTCGAAGCGCTACACGACACACCCAAATCTCAGCCGTTCCAAAAACCAACTATTCCCCTGACCCACTGCTACTCTATCCTCCTGCTTGCCCTTCTCTTCGTCTGCATTCACTTGCGGTGTTCTTGGTTACTGTTATACTCGCCACCTCTTCTCCCCTCAAGTTCACACAGGAGTAAGACATGTGTTCAGTAGAGTTTCCACAAGGGATGTAAAGCTCCACCTGGCTGGCATAAGTAGGAAAAGTGCCTTTTCCACGATTGTCATCAAGTTCGGAATCGCGGCTAAACGAAACGTCACAGTACCCAGACCTTCCACAACACTGAAAGGGCCAGAAAACTCGGGTAAGAACTTTTCGCAGCGCCGTGGTAAATGCAATGCCGTCGATCCACGACTAAATTGCCCGCACGGAAAGAGTGACCAGGACTTTGCTGAGAAGACGTATTGAACTGCGCTTGGTGGTGCAGTATTGATAGCTGAACACGGAGCGAGCCTTGCCCAGGGTCTCGATGGGGTCCTCTTTTCCGGGGCGTTCTTGCAGAGACGTGTCGAAGCCAAGGAGGTGTTCTTGCGGTAACCTTGGCGTCCTTCCGCAGAGCAGCTGAAACAGCGTGGCGCGAGTGACTTTCTCTTGGGACGTGTTTAGAGCGAAAAACGCAGCAGCGACGTAGTCATTGCGGTCCTTGTGTGTGGGAGAGACGTAGGAAAAAATGATGTCTCTTATGGTGAAGTTGGGGCACTCAACCAGTCCATTTGTTTGTGGATGTTGAGGGGACGCTGCAGCGTGTCGTATTCCATGTTTAGACAAAAGCGTCTTGAAGGCACTCGACATAAATGCCGTGCGACGGTCGGAAATCAGCAACTTCGGCCCTTCATGCGTGAATATGAGGCACTCGTTAATACAGGTCATGACATGAGCGGCTGCAAAATCAGGGATGGCTCGAACTTCTACCCCCTTAGTCATGTAGTCCGTGACCACAATGAGAAATTTGTTGCCATGCGTGCTGCGAGGAAACGGGTCCATGTGATCAATTTCCACGATACCGAACGGTGCATTAGGAGGGGCTATTGGTTGTAAGGCACAGGTTGTGGGTTTGTGACGACCTTACGAGCTTGACAAATGGTGCAGGATGACACGTACAGGCAGACATCGGCGCGCATTCCGAACCACCAAAACCTTTCCTTAACGTGAGCCAGAGTCTTCTACTGACACATGTGGGTGGCACAGGGGGTGTCGTGACACATGAAAAGTATATGGATGGTCGCATGGCCAAAGGCATCACAGGCATGTACAATTCACTTCCTGCACGTAGATAATAAAGGCTGCCATCTCGGACTGTATAGGCTGATGAAAATGAAAGGTCATGGACACGGTTCTCAAGCTGCCTCCGAGCAAGTCAGACCTGTTACTTTGCAGACCAGCAAGGGAGGGGGTAAGGGATCTCACACTCCTCAACCAGCTACCCGTGGTATTATACGCGAATAATGGGCAGAAAATTCCTAGAGTCGACTCAGTTACGACCCTAGGCCTGCTCATTGACACGAGGGGTAGTAATGCCAGAACAAGTACTCACGTTACACCCAAAAAGAAGAATATACTGCGATTAATCGCTAGGGTGTCCAACCGAAAGAAGGGGTTAGGTGAAGACAACCACCTTCGGATGTACCATGTGTTTCTCATGAGCCATACTAACTATGTGGCATCAGCTCTAGTATAGACCAAAACGGAAAAGACCAAGTTAAATACCCTCATGCGCAAGAGCATCATGAGAGTGCTAGGCTTGCCTATGACCACGAGCTCCGACAGGCTAGGTCAACTCTGGATGCACAATAAGATAGAAGAGATCATAGAGGCGCAGGTCACTGCACAGGTGGTTAGGCTATCGTCGACGAAGGCTGGCAGGCGAATTCTTGACGAGGTTGGCATGGCTCCTAGGATAATGGAGGACCGGCGCACAACACTGACATGGGAAACGAAGGCAACCTACGTGGTGAGGCCCTTCCCGGGTAACGTACATCCACAACATAACGAGGGTAGACGTAAAGCCCGTGCATGAGACATCTTGAAGAAAATCAGGGATGTCAGGGACTCCGCAGCCTTTGTCGATGCGGCGCAGTACGGGAACAGGATAATGTTGGCGTTCTCGGTTGTAGACGGGCGGGGGAGGCTTCGCTCCTCCGTCTCGGTAAGAACGGCCACCTCGAGTATAGTAGAGCAAATTGTGGTTGCGCTGGCCTTGTGTGACGCAGAGCGTTCCTACATTTACACCGACTCGAGAAATGCAATCAGAGCTTTCGAATCGGGTAGCCTCGTTCGAGAGGCGGTCTCTATTCTAGAGAAAATGACTTGCCCCGGCTCTCATTATTATCACATGGTTCCCCGCGCACATGATGACGAATGTTCTCGAGGGCTTCCGAACCCTGAACGAGCTGGTCAATGACCGTGCGCGACAACTCACGCACCGCGACGGTCTGGAGGCTCCGGAGAGTCAGGCAGGGACTGAGCAGAACGATCCACTTCTCACATTTAATGAAATTACTAAACGTTACTAACTTGGTGGGAGAGTTTATCCTCTTCCTCACCCGAAGCTCAGTAGAGCTCAGTCAGCCACTCTCAGAATGTTGCAAACTGGATCTTTTCCGTCGGGGGATTCCTCAGTAAGATATACTCGGATGTGGACGCTAGTTTCCCTACTGTAGTGAAACCTTTTGCTCTATGGCTCACATGCTCTGACGATGTCCCGCGTTGCCTAACGACCTTCTCTCCAGCGAAGACGAATGGGAGGGGGCCATCAGAAGCACGGTACTCCGAAAGTAAGCCCAGGCTATCCAGAGGGCCCAGGAAAGGGAGGAGCGTCACGGTGTTCTGCCCTCCGCGTGGGCGCGGCCAACGGCTTCACAACGGGTCTTGACAGTAGCTTCTAAGGACCAAATAAAGTTCGCCGCCCGCCCGCCCGCCCGCCCGCCCGCCCACCTGTCTGTCCGTCCGTCCGTCCGTCCGTCCGTCCGTCCGTCCGTCCGTCCGTCGGTTGGTCTGTCGTCCCTATGTCCCACATAACTACTAGAGACAAGCAAAAACTGAGCGAGCGACATATGATGCCACACTGTAACGTATCTTCCACTTTAGATATAATTTCAGTGCCTTCAGAAGCCGAAACACAATGTGGACAGTGTCGAACGGGTGCGTGGGAGCCATTGTTGACTTTGTGACCAAGAAGAGTAGTACAACCAAGTTCGCCCGGTGATTACGCGAATCACCTTCGAAGGTTCACCATCAATGCTTGGATATCGGACTTCTCAGATGACGTTAGGTTTCAGCCAAAGTGGAACACATTAAAGTCGACGGAGTTATCACCACTCTCTGAAGAAGCACAGTGTTGCACCGTTGCAAGGACGCAGATGGGCTGAAGCGTTGCCCCGCATGCCAACACAGTTCCAGAGTATAGGCGCAGCGGGCTGTCTGATAGGTTGAACACCAGGACAACAAATGCAGAAGGCAAGCGCCGTAAAGGGCAAGGGACGACAAAATCATTGCTTGGTCACGAGCAGCTACTGCACTTAATAAATACATCCGCATCTAAGGAAGCGTGCATGTCGCAACGAACGGGTGCACACGCAGCAGAAGAGAAGGGTATAGTTGCCGTAGATGTTGCCAGCACAGGAAAAGAAAGCGGTTGTGGTGGGCGAACATGTTCATTTTTGTGGACCTTCAGAAAAGCACGGTCGTCAGCGCACTTATCCATGTTGAGAAGGCGCGTACTCTCGTACGAAAGTAAGATAAATGCTTAAGCAACGACGAAGTGTCATTGCTCAGGAAGGAGCGAGCTCCTCTGGCCTCGTGGCTGGCCCATTTAAAAATAGACCGCACATACGACGATAGCACTCTATTTGCGACTGTGTTGACTGCAAGGCCAGGTGCCGGATCGTGAGGGAGCAATCCTATTATGCACCAGGCGTGGTTGAAGTATATGCGTGCGCACAGTGTTGAACACCAGTTGCATCCACAAAATCAGTGGTGCGCAGAAGTTTTGCACCCCACTGAATGGGAAACATTCAGTGGTACTGAATGTGGGACTGGTGGGACTGGTGCGGCCGTAGCCGTCTTCAGATGGCACTTAATGGTGAGCAGATTTGGTGTCGTGAAATCAAAAGCTGCATCGGTCTCCACTAGGGTTTCAACGTTTTCCCGTGGCTCATCTACCTGGACTTGCAACATGGGCATATCTGTAAATGGGCCCCATGACATGAGGGGGTGTTGACGACTTACGCGGGGCCTGCCCTTGGTGGCTCGCGGTGACGTTTTCCGACGAAGCGGTACGACGTCCACAGTCTCGACTGCAATGGTCGATATTACATTGATAGCAGCGCATTGTTCGAGAGCGCTGACGGTATGCGTCGGAGCGACTGATTGCGTCAGCCGCAGCGACAGCACAACATTCAAATCTTGACTAAAATTTCTGTCCTCTGAGCAGGTTAGTGATATGTCGACACGTGGAAAGCAACCAGGCGCCACCAGAAGGAGCTACCTGCAATCCTGCTATGTTCGCTCCCTCCCTCAAATGCCATCTACAAAGGAGCAGCGACAGCACAACGGACACATCTTGACGAAAATTACTGTCCTCTGAGCAGGTTAATTATATGTCGACATGCGAAAGGCAACCAGGCGCCGCCAGAAAGAGCTACCTGCAATCCTGCTGTGTTCGCTCTCTCCCCCAAGTTCTACTTACAAAGTTACAGACTTCAGCAGGGCTTCATTAGGAGCAACGACAGCGCAACGGACATATCTTGACAAAAATTCCTGTCCATTGAGCACGTTAGTGATATGTCGACACCCGGAAGGCAACCCGGCGCCGCCAGAATGAGCTGCCTGCGGTCCCGTTATATCGTATCGAATCATTCTAGTCAATCTGTCGATACCTGGAAGACGTGTAGGCACCACGAAATGGAGTACACTTGCAATCCTGCTGTGTTCACTCTCTGCCCCAAATTCCACTTACAAAGGTACAGACTTCCCCAAGGATTCATTAGGAGCAGTGACCGCGCAACGGACACAGCTTGACCAAAATTCCTGCCCATTGAGCAGGTTAGTGATATGTTGACTTCCGGAAGGCAACCTGGCGCTGCCAGAAAGAGCTACCTGTGGTCCCGTTATATCACATCGAATCATTCTAGTCAATCTGTCGACACCTGGAAGACAACCAGGTGCCACCAGAACGAGTTACCTGCAATCCTGCTGTGTTCGCTCTCTCCCCCAAGTGCCACTTACAATGGTATAGACTTCAAGAGGCTCCTAATGAAGCCTTGCTGGACACATCTTGGACACATCTTGGCGAAAATTCCTGTTCTCAGTGCAGGTTAGTGGTATGATAATCTTAGTTACCCCCTGTTTAACAATTCGCTGTCGCTGTTGCTATCCAAGCGCAATTTTATCGGGGTGCTTATATTTGTGTGTGAGAGTGACCAGCTAGGATATGCCTACGAATGCCGAGGTCGCGAGAAAAATTGAGGAACTTGAAGCGAAATTCAGCAAGGAGACTGATCTATTGGCTTACGATGTCTATGGCAAGGTTTTGTTAACGATGCCGTCTTCAGGGATTCGTGTTAAGGAACTCAGAAACGGGATTTAGGATTTAAACCAGAGTATTGAAATCTATAATGGCATTGTCAAAACATTACGCTCTGAAAAAGCTGTGTTCGCCAGCGACAACAACGACAACAAAAACAAAAAGAAGTGAAGAGTGACCACTGCGCACTTTGGAAGGAGGTCGAAGAACTCGAGCAATACTCGAGAATTAACAACGTATAAATCAAGGGCATTGCCTGCACGCGGGGGGAAAACTGTGCAGCAATACTGCAGAAAGTCGGGGAAGAAATTGTATGCCCTCTTACACCTGCAGAAGTTGACATTGTGCACCTTGTCCCCACGAATGTAAAAGATAAAAAGAACGTCATCGCTCGGTTCTGCTCGCGTTCAAAGAAAAACGAATTCATCAGTAAGGCGCGTAAGCTAAGCTGCGCCTTGGCGAACCTGGTATCAGAGGTGCAATCAACAGCTCAGTCTAAGTAAATGGCCACTTGACGCCGCAAAACAAGTCACCATTCACCAAGGCTCTGGGTCTAAAGAAAGCGAACAATTGGAAGTTCCTGTGGACTGTCCAGGAACACTACCGATAGCCAAGTCTTCCGCATCGCCAGTGAATACGACCTCTCTTTTATCATCTAGACACAGCTTTTTCTTTCGTTTATTACTGATTTTGAACCGGTATGCCATTGTAGCTATCAACAACTGATTTAGAACAATTTCTTTGTAGCAGTTCATGCTCGCTTATTCATTTCAATGCGCGTGGTATGCGAAATAATTATGATGATATTCAGATTCTTCTTTCTAGGATCACCAAATAATTTTCCTTCATTTGTGTGAGAGAAACTTGGCTCTGTGGCGATGACAAAGATATATTCTGCTTCCCCAATAACAGATCAGAATACAGACATAGGCAATCAAGTAGCCATGGCGTAGCAGCCATCTATTTTTCAGCTAACTTAACGTTTAAACGACGACACAATCTCCCACTAAACTTATGCAGCTGTGAAACCGTTTAGGTAGAATTCGATCATTCGTTCCATAACAACGACGGCAAGGATTTTACTTAGGGTTGCATTTATCGTTCATCTTCCACTTCCGTCAGCGATTTTGGTGGTGCCTTAGATACTGAATTAAGACCATTATCATCTGCAAACAAGAAAGTGATAATTATGGGTGACATGGAAGTAAACTTCAATGAAACAACGTCCCTTATCTGCACGACATATTTTAGTTATCATAGTTTCGGTTATGAATGCGTAATTATTCAACCAACACGTTACTCTCACGATGGTAGAAGATAACGGATTGATGACGCATTGTCTTATGGCTATTTAATATTCTCACGTGTTATCAGTTCTGTTTTCCATCAGGATATTCTACAGATATGGCTCTAATATTTCTCACAGACTAGAGAAAGCTATTAACGATGGTAACTATGCCAGCTCTATTTTTGTTGACCTAACTAAAGCCTTTGACGTTATTGATCCCCAGATACTCTTTCTAAAGTTAGAAGTGATGGGAAAATCTGGTCTTGCCTTGCTACTAATCCGCATTTATCTCCATAACAGAATCCAAGCGTTCAGCGTCTCCGGTACTTACTCAAAGCAAAAAACGACTAATATAGGTGTACCACAAGGGTCTATATTGGGCCCATTCCCGTTTTTAATTTACAAAGTGATGTACCTAATTTCATCACGCAATGTAATTGTCTGCTGTATGCTGACGATACTATAATATTTAATTCTCATAAAAGCATGAACTGCTTAGTAGATAAACTTAGTGCGGACCTTTTCAACCTAATACATTAATGTAAATTGAACAGAATACAATTTAATCCAGCTAGAACCAAATTGAATTTGTTTACGTCACATCAACTGTCCTTATTCCCTGTTTCTTCCATTTGTACACCAGAATAATTGATCAAGGCTGGCGGTGACTGCGTTTATTTCGGTGTAAGACTAGATAGAAACTGAAAATTGTATTATTGTATGTCAGGAGTAAGGAAAATGTCCTATGGTGTACGCATCCTCATTCGAGCTCGTACCTTTTTTTCACGTTATATTCGCTTATCATTGTAGCATTTAGTCGTTCATTCATTCATGTATTTATTCATTCACATATCTACTGTATAATTACATGGGGCAATACATGCAGTACGCATCTTGCGCCACTACAAATCGTCCAGAAAAGAGCGATCAAAATATTAACTTTTAGCTTATACAACACCAACTCCAAACACTTATACAAGCGAATCATATCCTCATAGTGCCGACATATTTGAATATAATCTCGGCATCTAGTTATGTATGTATATCAACAATCGATTCCCCTTTCCTTTCATCTCGTGTTCTTCACTAGGCAACACTGACAGCGCAAGATTTGCTCTTAGCAAAAACCTAATCTTGCCGAAAGTCCGAACTAACTACGGCACGCAAACGGTTCATTTCAGCGCTTTTTTATTATGGAACTCGCTACGATTTGTTTTAAAATTAGTGACGCTACACCAAATTATTACGGATTTCAAAAAGTTTCTTTTGAACCAATCCAGTCTTACATAAATTTTTTTTATATGTCACACAACCTATGCATTTTCGTTTTCACTGGTAAATACCACAATTTACTATATCATGCTTATTAATCACGTATTAAACTGTTCAAACATGGACAATCTTTATTTTTCATATTTCATATGTTGCTTAAGTGTTTTAATTTGTGTTCTGCTGTTATACTCATTGCCTTCTTAATCTATGTATATATTTTTCTATTTTTTACTGTCGTTGCTATAACTAAGTTTACTTTTGCATTTGCATCAGAATACCATGTAGAGGAGGACCCAATTCAGCCTCTGAATCCGGAACCTCCACCTCTATATTGCATTTTGTAACAACTTCGTGCATGGTAATAAACTTTGATTCGGATTCTGACTCAGAAAAGGGCGGAGGCGGCGCACTGCAGTGGAGCGTTCCACTACGTGAGCCTCCAAGGCAAGAGCTAAGGCAGCGTGAGCTCTAGACAGGCTAGTGAGGCGGACGAAGCGTTGAACGTTGAGGTGAGTGATGGCGTCGATCAAGGCTTTGGTAGCAATTAAGTCGGCACTGGAGTTCGGATAACCAACCAGAGCTTTCCATGACAGGCGCTCGACATGAGCAGTGAGCTCTTGCAGCCTGTAGTGGCCCATTTACACGTGCTGTAATTCTGTAAGCTATAAGTGCTGAAGACGGCCATCACCATAGGGGGACTCGTGCCGAGAAGAGGCTTGCGTAGTTGGAACGGTAGGATGGCGGCAGGAACACCACAAATTCAGCGGCAGCAGAAAGAAACTGTGCCACGAAGATTTGAGCTTGACCAGCAGTGGAGAGCAGGGACAGACTCAAACTGCGTGCGAAAAGCAAGCCATGACGTGGTACCGTCAAAGGTAGGCGGTCTTGGGAAGGGTGCCTGACATGGTTGCGTGATGGACTTGGGAAAGGGAGATTGAGGTGGAGTTTCATCAATGGAAGCAGGCGACACGAGGCTCGAAACACGCGTCGTGAGGTCGGCGATGCGACTCTCCGTGGGAGGCACACGCTGGGCTAAACAGTTGTGAACGGAGAGCAGTCGCACGTCAAGGCGTGCTTCAAAAGAGTCCAGGAGAACCACTAGGTTGGGCGCAGGCTGACGGCGAGTGGAATCTGAATCGGCAAGGTGAATGTTTGAAGGTATCGCGTACCAGAATCTGAATCCTGAGATGGCGGCGGTGGTTGTGTAGTGGTGGCGTCGCTCGCGTAGCGGTTGTGGTCGAGTTGAGTGTCCGATGACGGTGCCGGAATAGATTGCCGCACCGATACGAGCGAAGGCATCGCACTGAGGGATGTCTGGAACCGGTTCACATGACCGCTGCCACTAAATTGTAATGGTGGTCCGGGCCTTGAATGGGTTTCAAGCATTACACGACACACCCAAATCTCAGCCGTTCCAAGAGCGAACTATTGCCCTGATTCACTGCTACTCTATCATTCTGCTTGCCCTTCTCTTCCTCTTATTTCAATTGCAGCGTTCATCGTCTCCGTCACAACAATAATAATAATAATGGTAATAATAATTAGAACAAGTAAAAAGCAAAAAATGATTGCATAGAGAGTTAGGCCTTCGAAGGCAGCTAAAGCGTAATGATAAAGTCACAAGAACTCTGAACCAACAAGAGCAAATATTAGACGAATCCATGTACTACCGTCATTCCGACAGGAGCGCAATGACTTTAACACTAGAGTTCGCTCTAGTAATTCCAGTAGGGAACATTTTAGCCCACAGGTCACCGACGCTGTGCCGTTGTCGCGTGCTTCGCATGGGCACGTTTATGCCGAGTACACTACGCATAATGTGTCGTAAATCGTTTAAATCATTCATGCATTCCGGAGGTAAAACACACATAGTCCAGTGTTTCATTTCCCTTGATACCAAGTGACACAGCCTGGCCGAGACGCTTCTTAGCCACGTCGTCAGTCCGACGTCATTGTGCCGTATGTCATCGTCACGTCATTGTCATCTCCGTCATCGTCATACCATTATGGCCACCATCGCCTTGTCATTGTCGTCATACACGCTCGCATTATGCATTACTTGACATCCCAGTAAGTTTACAGGTACAGCGGCCCTGTTGATTTAGATGCAAAAACGCTCGTTTACTTGGATTTGAGTGCACGTTCAGGTACCTCAGGCGGTCGAAATTAATCCCAGTCCTTCACTACGGCATCCCTTATTCCGCAATTTCGGGACTCCGGAGTATCGGGTCGTTCTTTTAACTTTTTAACTTTTAACTTTTTAGTTAGTTTTTCAGTTTTTTAAGTTAACTTTTTCAGCTAGTTTTCACCACGTAGTTATCTCTTGACTTAGACAATAATATATCCCGATTGTTTCTGCCAATTTTTTTCTTAATGTCAATATCAAGCAATTAATGCACATGTCTTATTCTCAATTGTGACGTATAATGAATGCGAAATCATAAGTCTTATAACCAGGTGCTCGTCTATGGTTGTATGAAATATGGTTTGTAGATTGAGCAAGAGCTCAGTAGATGTCGTGTATCAGAAGTGATGAGTTGTACCGAAATATGGATCTGGATAAGATAATTTAACTGGTCTGATTCTGTGATGACAGTCGGTGGTAATTGGGGTCCCTGTTCACAGAACCATGCTTATTGACTCGCGTTCAGGAACCCACCGCTGAAGGTAGTGCTTGTCTTGCTAATGAGACGATCCCCGTGTCAATAGTAAATCGCAAAAGGCACATACTCAAAAGAATTTCGCTCAGCCCGAGGCCGGCCACGGTGCCCGAAATCGATACTCCCATATGCTAAGACGCCTTCCGAGCCTAAGCGTTCTATGCCACACGGAGTTCATGTCCTTCTCGTTTCTTATGATTTACGTAGCCTTATAATGTGGCTATATTTACTTCATGTAGTGTACTACGTGTTCTTCTTGACGACTTATTTCCCCGCAGCATTCAATGAACTTCACATAAGACTGGGTCGCAGCAGACGCGGCGGAAAATAGAACAGCACTGCCTTTTCTCACGAGCTGGACACGAACCGCAAATGTGCGTACTTTGCGCAGCCACATCTACAAGCAGCCGGAAACGGCGCATAGAAGACATGAGCTGAACACGAGCTGTTGAACGCCCGTTTCAATTTAATTTAATTGCCACGAACAGGAGCTAATGTCGCGCTTTGCCAGGTTACCGGTCGCTTGACCACGGAGGCTTAACAGCGCCACTGTTTATCCACCCTGCGACATGCGTGGGTAGATCAAGATCAGGCTGTCACTCGCACAAGAGACTTCGGAGCACGGAAGGAACGACATTTTTTCTCGCTTCGAAGCACAGCCTGGTCCCGAGACACGGTTGGACGACAAAGAGCCTCGCCTTTCTCTGGCTGGATTCGGAAAGGACGTCGCGCAGAGGGCAAAAAGCGAACAGTGTACGTTGTGTTGCTAGTTTTTTTTCTTGTGCAGCCAGAGTTGTTTACTTGGTCTTTATTCACTGAGTATAGAGGATTTCCCCAACCTACTCTCTTTTCTTTGTACTTTTTCTTGGCCCAAGCTTTATGCTTTCACTCTTTTGTCGGAGAGATCCATGTGCGGAAAGCCGCAAAAAGCAGCTGCACCGGTGCAAGTTCGGGTCAGTGCTTGCTGATGCCTGGTCGATAACAGAAAAGGATGCCGGCATACACCGTGGCCCCTTGGTCCGAGGTGTTTGTCGGTGACTACAAAGCTGCCATCCAAACTTCCTGCATCTCTCATAAGGGGCAAGAATCGTGCCTTAATTCTCATTGGCTGCATTTGATTTAATCGATATAAGTGTACCTTATCCCCCACAATGGACCGAGAAATCTCTCGCTAAGCTTCAAACAAAAAACAAAAAAAAACAAATAAAACAATAAATAAGCGGACAAACAAATTATGCCCTAATACGGACATGCACGCAAAGGACTCGCTGAACTCTAAACAAAATAAATAAATAAATGAGCAAACAAATAATCCCTCTAAAATCAAGAGAAAAAGAAAGGGAGAGAGAGAGAGGAAAAGAGGAAAAAGAAAGAATCGCGACAGGTGCTGTCATTTCAGCAGCATGAAAGAAAGGCACGAGTCTCTAAATAGCTGAGCAATTGACCTTTATTTATTGTTTAAAATGACCTAAAAATCCCGTTATTTTCTTTTTCGTACCTACGTTTTTTCTTTATTTGCAAACGCAATATAATGAGCATAAAAGCAGTAACACTGAATCAGATACGTTGCAAAACCGCGCCAAGACTATCCAAAAATCAACCGGACCTAAATATTTAGAATGCGACTGGCATGTGGTGGTAAAAGATTAATGTTGACGAGCACTACTGCTACGTTGTACAACCCTTGTAAGAAACAAGAACAAAGGAGGCTAACCGAAGGGCCCGATTTTTATTAATCATTTCACAAGAAGCCAACAAACAAAGACACCAAGGACAACACAGGGGAAATGACTTGTACTTACTAAGTGAAACAAAAATTATTATACATTTATGAAATGGAAAGTGGATGAAAAAACAACTTGCCGCAGGTGGGGAACTCCGCGTGCAGGCCCGTAATGGAGCATAATTTATTTGTCCGTTTTTTTTATTCTTTTATTTGCTTTTTTGGTTTGAAGCTTAGCGAGACGTGTGTAGGTTCATGGTGAGGGATAAGGTGCACTTATATCGATTAAATCAAATGCAGCCAATGAAAATGCAGGCACGATTCGTGCCCCTTAGGAAAGATGCAGGAAGTTTGGATGGCGGCTTTGCAGTCACCGACAAACACCTTGGACCAAGGGGCCACGGTGCGTGCGAAGGACGTGCGATCGTTCCCCACCTGTGGCAAGTTAGTTTATTCGTCCACTCTCAATTTCATTAATTTATACTATATTTATTTCGCTTAGTAGGTACAAGTAATTTCCCCTGAGTTGTCCTTGGTGTCTTTCTTTGTTGGCTTCTTGTGAGGCCCTTGTAAGAGATTTTCTTCTCCCCGCGGGGGCTTCGGCGTTGCGCCGCTCAGCCCCAGGGTGTGGAATGGAATCCCGGCCGCAGCGGCGGCATTGGGATGAAACTAAAGTAGTGCTCGAAAATATCCGCCAAAGCGACTCTCCTGTTCAGCCGGAGAGAAGCGAGTCCGGCCTTTAAAACCGGATATCCGGTTATTTTTCGGATAACCGTTTTTTCGACTTTCCACCTTCGAGCTGCTGAAAGGCTTTCATTTTCTAAACACATACATACAGCAGTGATAAAGGTTTTATAATATTGCACCTTGCCACTCCTAAAGCCACATGTTGTCATTCCCTACAATGAAACGTTGTGTCAGCTGGCGAGCTGTTATAGACGTCAGGCCATGTACTAAGAGTGCGCAGTACCCTTTAAGAAGTGAACGGATAACATGTTATTGGCAAAGTTCTGTCATCAATGTATCTTTTTTTTCATATTATGCGAGTGAATAGGTTGCACACAAATGGATGGCTCGTTGAGCCGAGGCACGATGCGGCTGTGGAACGTGTGCGCCAAGAAAGTTGAAACGCTGTGTTTACTAGCTTGGTCATAGTCTTTATTGCATCAATGCTGTTCACCATGACGCATCTTCAAAATATTCAAATGCACTCATAATACCTGGATGCCAGCGGGTTGGGCACATCACACTGAACCAACAACGAAAACAGTAACGCGACAGTCAAAATATACATAGAAGTAGTACGCACTATTCTGTTGCGGTTTTGTTCTTGTTTCTCTTTCTCTGTGTCTTTCGAGAGAAAAACCAGTTTCTTCCAGGTTGTTGTCTCTATTTTAATATATGCAGATATTTACAGTGCACGTTGAGGGAGTGAGACATACTACTCTGCATAGAAAAGCAATGGTATTGAGGATAGCAATATGCATAGGTCTGGCGATGGCGAAAAACTCCGGCTTTTCTTTAACACGAAAGAAACTTTGGCTTTGGTTGTTGCGTGCCGAGTTGTTGCATATCTTTTATTGCTCGCCAGTCGTAAAAGAAGAGCTAGAAAAAAGAAAAGGCTTACGGCAGTGAGGCGCGAAACGAGACCAAAATTTCTCGATACGCGCCCCATTTTAATATTACTGCAGTTTAAAAATAAAAACACCTGATGCATTGCCTACCGTTATGGTAATATGATAAGCAAGTAGAGCAGACGCCATGACACTAAATAATACATTTTAAGCACAGGAAATGCTAAAACGAGACACGCAATGCGAGACTCCCATGCTAAGGAGTGCCGACCATGGTGTTCTTCAACGCGAAAATGATGAAATATGGCCTGCTCATTCGTCAACCGTTCAGTGACCGGACTACGAAATTCAGACTGTTGGGTCGTGTTCGTGCCTGATCGATCATACACACTTCACTGCTGGTCCTCTAAGGCGGCCAAAACGCATGGTTTTATTGCTTCATGGTTGTATTGGTTTAAGCAGCGAGGCGACACCCCTCCACCGACTGCCGCCTGACACCATTTTGGCAGGCTGAGGAACCTTCTGAACTTCACTGTTGCACGCTCTCTATGGGTTTCGCATGTTGTTTTTGCACAAGAAAATCAATCGGTCAGGTTCTTGTTTACGTTCGGATGAGCAAACGAGAGGGAAGCGCGGTTATTGTAGAGGAAATGGTGACATTTGGAATCTGTGTTAAACACTGCTCAGGATATAAAATTGCCGCGTTTTCTAACACATCACTCCGATGTCTATTTCAGGGCTGAGTAAGGGGCGTTAAATTGACGCAACATCGTTGGAATATAAATGCACCTTCGTAAGGAATATTTGCATATGTCTACCTGTTGTTTTCCCTTTAGAATTGGCACTGAACGACTGTAAAGGAAAACCGTAGTGCACATTCTTCCATCCTTGCAGCCGCTCTTAGCGGTTTGCCTTTTCCCCTCACATAGTAAGCCGACAAGTTATGTTATCTGCAAGAAGCTTTGGGCGCTATAAAAAAAGCGTCTAAAGGCAAGCTCCGCTTATCAATAAATGGTTTTCGGGTTTTGTGGAGTCAAGTATAAAATTAGGTATACGCCAGGCGATCACAATGCTCACAGACTTTGTTCTTTGTCAGAAAACGTTAGAGAAAGGCGTCCTTGGTTTTTATCGTTTAATGTTGAGGTCGTAAGCGTGGAGGTCTTCAATAACCTGAACTTCCCGACATCGATCATTTCAGCCATTATTCGGTGATTATAAAACAAGTGGCTCCGATGCTTGATCAATATTTTTGCACGTCGCTGTAATATTCACGACGTTCACACATCAGATAGCTCTAGTAACAAATTGCGAAAAGGTAGTGTCAGCCTTTTCATATAAGCTGTCTCGCTCCGGATGGAATGTTTCCTGAAGTTCTGACCAGCTACACTTTCAAAGTGAGCGCTGAATATTGAATGTGGGAATAAAGTTCGAGCTTTCGTCCCATTCAGCAACTTGGTGTAAGGTGACAGCTGTCGAAATGCAGTAAGAACCTTGCTATCTTCCGAAATACTAAGCTTTAACCTAACTCTTATGCATGAGACTAGGTCGACATTACGGGACGGTCCTTTCCTTAGTAATGAAGCTCTGATTTCTTTCACGCCGAATAGCATTGACACAGAATACCGGCGCAGCCATGCATTTAATTAATTATGGGGTTTTACGTGCCAAAACAACTTTCTGATTATGAGGCATGCCGTAGTGGGGGACTCGGGAAATTTTCACCACCTGGGGCTCTATAACGTGCACCTAAATCTAAGTACAGGGGTGTTTTCGCATTTCACCGCCATCGAAATGCGGCCGCCATTGCCAGGATTCGATCCCGCGGCCTCGTGCTCAGCAGCCTACCACCATAACCACTGAGCGACCACGGCGGGTGGCGCAGCCGTGCACGCCCATTTCTTGCTTGAACTGCAGTCTCAACTGAGGACACATGATTTCCACGTATTGTGTGCATCAGGTTAAGGGCTAACTTCGCGGTCCAGATTTGTCACTCAGGTAAGGACACCGAGTCTGAGAAATAGGCGGCCGTGCTAGACGACGACGTTCATCACAGGCATTTACACACCATAAAAGAAAAGGGATGTCAGGATAGGTAGACATGCCTTAACTGAACACATCGGGTGACAAACCGCGATGTGAAGAGCTCATGGGCCCGAAGTGGAGAACAAGCGCTGTGGGTATTAAGGTATTAGCTGTGCCTAGTTCATTCGACGTCGTGAAGAGAGGAGTCTGAAACAGGGCCTAAGATATGAGATCATTGTGTGCAATTTTCTGGCCTATCGTTTCTTTCATTGGTAATTGAGACGCGTGGCAACGCTTTTGTTACCGGGCCACTTGATCAAGTGTTGCTTAGAGAAAAAAAAAGAAAAAAGAACAGCAGTGGTTTTACGAACTGAACACGTATTTGGCGTGAGCGTGCTTTCCCCCATTTCTGCCGTCATCGTTTTTCTGATTATTCTCTTTTTCTTCATCAGATTCTTTATCTACAAATTTCTCTTTCTTCAGCCCACTTCAGGGTGACGTAGACGAGCTATGGCGAAAGGTTCTTGGCATAGTCTATCACTATCTGATCGCACGTACCTACTTGACTCCTCCGTACCTCCTCCTCCGTACCTTGACTACTCCGGACAGGCCGCCAATGGAATATGAACCTGGCAACATTTAACGCTAGAACGTTATCTAGTGAGTCGAGTCTAGCAGTGCTATTGGAGGAATTAGAGGGAACTAAATGGGATATAATAGGGCTCAGTGAAGTTAGGAGGCCAAAAGAAGCATATACAGTGCTACTAAGTGGGCACGTCCTGTGCTACAGGGGCTTAGCGGAGAGAAGAGAACTAGGAGTCGGATTTCTGATTAATAAGGAAATAGCTGGTAACATACAGGAATTCTATAGCATTAACGAGAGGGTGGCAGGTCTTGTTGTGAAACTTAATAAGAGGTACAAAATGAAGGTTGTACAAGTCTACGCCCCTACATCCAGTCATGATGACCAGGAAGTCGAAAGCTTCTATGAAGACGTCGAATCGGCGATGGGTAGAGTGAAAACCAAATACACTATACTAATGGGCGACTTTAATGCCAAGGTAGGCAAGAAGCAGGCTGGAGACAAGGCAGTGGGGGAAGGCAGTGGGGGAATATGGCATAGGCGCTAGGAATAGCAGGGGAGATCGAGTTATTAGTAGAGTTTGCGGAACAGAATAATATGATTCAGAAGAACATCAGTTTGGCCTAGTTGGTATTTACTGCAAATCCGCCTGTGCTGTTTATGTGTTTTCTTCCTATGTCCCCGTCTTTTTTGCGGTCAATATGATTTGCAGAATAATATGAGGACAATGAATACCTTCTTCCGCAAGCGGGATAGCCGAAACTGGACATGGAGGAGCCCGAACGGCGAGACTAGAAATGAAATAGACTTCATACTCTGCGCTAACCCTGGCATCATTCAAGATGTGGACGTGCTCGGCAAAGTGCGCTGCAGTGACCACAGGATGGTAAGAACTCGAATTAGCCTAGACCTGAGGAGGGAACGGAAGAAACTAGTACATAAGAATGCGATTAATGAGTTAGCGGTAAGAGGGAAAATAGAAGAATTCCAGATCAAGCTACAGAACAGGTATTCAGCTTTAACTCAGGAAGAGGACCTTAGTGTTGAAACAATGAACGACAATCTTGTGGGCATCATTAAGGAGTGTGCAATGGAAGTCGGTGGTAACTCCATTAGGCAGGATACCGGCAAACTATCGCAGGAGACGAAAGATCTGATCAAGAAACGCCAATGTACGAAAGCCTCTAACCCTACAGCTAGAATAGAACTGGCAGAACTTTCGAAGTTAATCAACAAGCGTAAGAAAGCTGACATAAGGAAGTATAATATGGATAGAATTGAACATGCTCTCAGGAACGGAGGAAGCCTAAAAACAGTGAAGAAGAAACTAGGAATCGGCAAGAATCATATGTATGCGTTAAGAGACAAAGCCGGCAATATCATTACTAATATGGTTGAGATAGTTCAAGTGGCTGAGGAGTTCTATAGAGATTTATACAGTAGCAGTGGCACCCACGACGATAATGGAAGGGAAAATAGTCTAGAGGAATTCGAAATCCCAAAGGTAACACCGGAAGAAGTAAAGAAAGCCTTGGGAGATATGCAAAGGGGGAAAGCAGCTGGGGAGGATCAGGTAACAGCAGATTTGTTGAAGGATGGTGGACAGATTGTTCTAGAGAAACTGGCCACCCTGTATACGCAATGCCTCATGACCTCGGGCGTACCGGAGTCTTGGAAGAACGCTAACATAATCCTAATCCATAAGAAAGGGGACGCCAAAGACTTGAAAAATTATAGACCGATCAGCTTACTGTCCGTTGCCTACAAACTATTTACTAAAGTAATCGCAAATAGAATCAGGAACGCCTTAGACTTCTGTCAAGCAAAGGACCAGGCAGGATTCCGTAAAGGCTACTCAACAATAGATCATATTCACACTATCAATCAGGTGATAGAGAAATGTGCGGAATATAACCAACCCTTATATATAGCTTTCATTGATTACGAGCAAGCGTTTGATTCTGTCGAAACCTCAGCAGTCATGGAGGCATTACGGAATCAGGGTGTAGACGAGCCGTATGTAAAAATACTGAAAGATATCTATAGCGGCTCCACAGCCACCGTAGTCCTCCATAAAGCAAGCAACAAAATCCCAATAAAGAAAGGCGTCAGGCAGGGAGATACGATCTCTCCAATGCTATTCACAGCATGTTTACAGGAGGTATTCAGAGACCTGGATTGGGAAGAATTGGGGATAAAAGTTAATGGAGAGTACCTTAGTAACTTGCGATTCGCTGATGATATTGCCTTGCTTAGTAACTCAGGGGGCCAATTGCAGTGCATGCTCACTGACATGGAGAGGTAAAGCAAAAGAGTGGGTCTAAAAATTAATCTGCAGAAAACTAAAGTAATGTTTAACAGTCTGGGAAGAGAACAGCAATTTACAATAGGCAACGAGGCACTGGAAATCGTAAGAGAATACACCTACTTGGAGCAGGTAGTACGGTAGTGACGGAGCAGGTAGTGACGGCGGATCCGGATCATGAGACGGAAATAATCAGGAGAATAAGAATGGGCTGGGGTGCATTTGGCAGGCATTCTCAGATCATGAGCAGTAGGTTACCATTATCCCTGAAGAGAAAAGTATATAATAGCTGTGTCTTACCAGTACTCACCTACGGGGCAGAAACCTGGAGGCTTACGAAAAGAGTTCTACTCAAATTGAGGACGACGCAACGAGCTATGGAAAGAAGAATGATAGGTGTAACGTTAAGGGATAAGAAAAGGGCAGATTGGGTCAGGGAACAAACGCGAGTTAATGACATCTTAGTTGAAATCAAGAAAAAGAAATGGGCATGGGCAGGACATGTAATGAGGAGGGAAGATAACCGATGGTCATTAAGGTTTACGGACTGGATCCCAAGGGAAGGGAAGCGTAGCAGGGGGCGGCAGAAAGTTAGGTGGGCGGATGAGATTAAGAAGTTTGCTGGGACGGCGTGTCCACAATTAGTACATGACCGGGGTTGTTGGAGAAATATGGGAGAGGCCTTTGCCCTGCAGTGGGCGTAGCCAGGCTGATGATGATGATGATGATGATGATGATGATGATGACCTACTTCATAGCACACGCACACTCGCTGTAAGTACGATTCAAAGTGTCGATTCAAATACCTCATTGTGGCCTATGCCCACGCTAGTTGGCACCGCGCCAGCTGTGCCGATGACGTCATCCGCAGCGCCGCTCACTTATTCTCATCCAAGCCATTTATCATCCGCCGTGACAACTGCGCCGCTGACGTCATTCTTGGAGCTGTGCCAACTTTCATAACCCATCTTCAGACACTCGCATCGCGAAGAAGGAACACATACGCTCACGGTTAAAACGTGAAAAATATGCCTTTGCAACTAGTCACAACTCGTAACCTTGGACGGTAATAGTGAAGGTGATTTGCGCGGGCCTGTGAATTAAAGTTTGCGCGGGCCTGTAAATTAAATCACCATCAGCATGATTTGTTTGTATGAAAGAAATTACCTTAACGTGAATATATACATATACATATATATATATATATATATATATATATATATATATATATATATATATATATATATATATATAGATATATATTAGTCATATCATAAGAAGCCAACAAACACTGGCACCAAGGACAACATAGGGGTAACTACTTGTGCTTAATAAATGAAATAAAGAAACCATTAAGGTATGGAAATTAAAGTGGTTGAAAAAACAACTTGCCGCAGGTGGGAACCGAACCCACAACCTTCGCATTTCGCGTGCGATGCTCTATCAATTAAGCTACCACGGCGTCGTTTTCCAATCCACTTTCTTGGGTATTTATGTGTCCTAGTAGAACCCTGGGAGTGTTGCCGCAGGTGGGTTCGGTTCCCACCTGCGGCAAGTTGTTTTTTCAACCACTTTAATTTCCATTACATTATCGTTTCTTTATTTCATTTATTAAGCACCAGTAATCCTTGGTGCCAGTAATCCTTGGTGTCCTTGGTGTCTGTGTTGGCTGGCTTCGTATGATATGTCTAATAAAAATCGGGCCATATATATATATATATATATATTGTACCGTAGTGTGCTCTGACAAAGGCTGGTGCACTAGCCGAAAACCGTAAGTAAATACGGTAAGTAAGTATATATATATATATATATATATATATATATATATATATATATATATATATATGTGTGTGTGTGTGTGTGTGTGTGTGTGTGTGTGTGTGTGTGTGCGTGTGTGTGTGTGTGTATGCGTGCGTGAGTTGCACATTTAAGCTGTTGAAATTTCTTAATCACCGCTTTATTTTTACATGAATTGTGTTTTTATTTACTTTATCATATAACACATAAAAAGCAATCTAGACTGACTCAATACCGGCCATCATCTAAGACTGCACCGAAGTAAAATATATATTTCAAGACAAATTTAACGTTTACATAGAAATGTGCGACTTAACTTTCCCAGGGCTTTAGGATTCTTCGCTGGCTGCTGGAATTTGATATATGTTTGCGTCTGCTTTAGGACGCACGTTGTTCCTCCTTTAGTGTAATAGAAATTATAAACACAATCGAGGACACGTTCACGCCGTTGGCGTCGCTGCGGCCGTGGGGTCCCGCGTGCGACGGTGCATCGCCGGACTGCGACATCCAACCCGCCGAGCACGCTCTGCCTGCACGCGTCCGTGGGCGTGCAATACCCGACGGGCGTTTCGGCTCACGCGCCGCGTACTAAAGGTCACGTGATCTGTTGGGGGTTCCAGCAGTTCCAGGGCGCGCATCAGGGCAGTCATGCGAGGGTGAGCTAAGAAGGCTGGCGGCTTAGTCTGCACTGTCTTCCCGCACGTCCAGTGCTGGAGACCGTATGACCTGCCGAGCTTTGAAAGCGCGGCAAATTTGAAATGGTGAAGCAATCTATAACACTGAACGTTCTATTTGGGATAAGCGCACACGTTCTCCCTGCCGACGCTCCTCATCACGTCACTGTTGTGACCATGTGTGCTCGCGGTTATCGGCTCAACTCTATCGGTCATCGGCTAAACTCAACTCAAGTGTCCTTGAGTGTTTGACACAACAGGTGTTTACTTGGTGAGTGAATATTTACTGGGCACAAAACTACGAGCTTTATTTCCTGCAATAGTTCATTACTTCGTTGTCACTGTGAAATCTTAGCCTTTCGGGCGGAGCTGCCACTTGCTTTCTTCGGCAGCACTTCTTATGCCGATACTAATGTCCGTTTAAGTGATGCCATATTTGTCCCCGAATGAAGCGGGGCTTTGACTGCTCAAGGCATGCGGTCCTTTCTGCGTCGGAGCTGCGCACAAGCAGCCGGGCACAAGCACTCGCATTGGAGGGCATGCACGCGCACCGACATTCCCTGAGCGCACAAAAAAGATATTCCGACAGAATCCATCTCACGTTAACAGAAGACGGTAATGCAATCAGTATTGAAACACCGTATGACACGCCGTATATCTAAATACAGCTTTATTGACGCTCTGCAGTGGGTGAAGTAGGCTCAATGCTAATAGCATCATTACACCCATGCGCCACAGCGCCTACACCTTCGCGCGTCACAATGAAAGCTTCACTAGAGTGAAGGCTAAACGTGCCCTCCCAACTACCGCCCGTTTCGTCCCGCTGTCCCCCGCAGACTACAGCACCTGTACATACTCTACGCTTCCTGACGCGCTTCATAACGCGGCCTCCCATATGCAGCAACTTTTGTCCTGCTGGTACCGTAGAATTGGGGTTCAGCCTATCTGACTTCGAATTATCAACGGCGTGATCGCATAGGCGTCTATTTCAGGCATACTTTATTTTTCAGTGTCCGCTAGAAGAACACCCTTTTACCAGCCGGACATGTACCTGTGCAGCACACTGCCAGCAAGTCGATAGAGGTTAGAAAAGAAAGGTACCGACACCAAAGAAAATTATATCGCATTAAAATGGACATAGGAGCGAGAAAGAAGGGAAAATGACACTTCTCAGGGTGGTGGAAACGCACTTTCCTTTTCGGACTTGCACCCTGCATGGACGCATGCATGCCTAGGCACGCATGCACCGACACTTATCGGAAATGAAAGAATGTTTGCTTTAGCAGATGTCGCAGCGTAACAAGACCAGTCACTTCTGAGCTGCGTATTTACTTTAATTTCAGCGATGCAAGCTAGGTCGTTAATTCGCGCATCTCCTGGAACAGCTTCTCTTCACTTCGAGTCTAGTGCCTCGTGATGCTTTCTCTCTAGCCTGCCTTTTACATTATACCGCCCCTTACTTTTTTACTTAACTGAGCAGAAAACGGTGGAAGGATAAAGCCCATCACGAGGAAGAATGTGTTTTGACTCCGGCTTCGAACGTCCGTGCCAGCACACCAGTTGCGAGACTAGCATGCTTGCATTATTAGTGCGTCAGGCGTTCGCAACCCGTTGATTTTCCCACGTTATAGCGCGGGTGCCAGAGCCGTCGTTTTTCTTTTTTTTTTTTCAGCAAGAAATAGCGCCACTACGTGCTAAGCTCGCCAGCACTCGCTACGCTGCAGGATTTGTCCGCCGGGTACTCGCTTGCGCCGGTAGAGCTGCAGGGGGATTAGCGGTACGTGTGGCTTTGTGCTGCTGCTGCTCCTGTATTGAGGCGCGAGCAGGGGCGCGCTGTTTGCTGTTTGCGAGGAACCGCCGGCTTGAGTCACTCTGGCGACGCAGTCATTTTTTCTCGTATGGCGAACGAACCGTAGAACAGAAACTTCAGTTCCTCCTGTGGGACAACACTAGCCAGAAATATTGTCACCGTAGCAGCAAAAAAGTTTGTGACACGCGTACGCTTCTTTGGGGTATGGACCCCCGGGAGTGGTATGGAGGCGCGCTTTTGAGCTGGGGAAAGCATACACTAGGACCTTGGCGTGCACGACAGAGTACATGTATAGCAGTGACTTAGCGAAGTCTGCTGTTATCAAATCACGAACTCACTGCTCAAGTTCGTGATGCATTAGTCCCACATTTTGAAGAAATACGCAACCTTAATAAAAAGAAGACAAATAAGATATGAACAACACGTTCGAATGTAGACAACAGGAACGGGGAACGGGAAGATAATCGTAAATATAAAGCGACTGTAGAGACAGAAACAAAAAAGAATGTGTGCGGACTGACAAGTGTTCGTGGAGGACATTGTTCGGAAAAGGTGACTGACGTATCGTTAGACAAGACGGACGCGAGTGTCCACACTCTTCGCTGATAATCTGCGTTTATATATAGGAGCAGATATGTGTGGTCGTTATCGCAAAGATTAAAGTCGCGCTTCTGTATGGGACCCTCTGTATTCATGAAAAGGGGCGCTATAACGTAAAGCTATTTCAGTCTGTTTCTGTTCAATTTTCTTCGTTAGCCCTCCGCGATTGGTAAAACATTTTTAGGGTCACGCCCACTTCCCCTGTCTGTCACAGAGAAGTCACAAAAATTGCGATAGCTACCCATCTCAAGATGAGGTGCACACACCAAATTTTCATGATCGGGCCAAAAAAGAGAAAATGTTTTTTTTTTTCGGATTCTGCACCTTTGTCACCATACGCCTTCCATGATTGGTGAAAATGCTTTCGGGCCACACCTACTTCGCCTATCAATCACACGACGTCACAACCCAGCTAAAACTCACCAAGTCGAAGTGACGTGTGCGCACTGAAGGTGTGTTGGCATGCCGAACAAAACTGATCTTTTTTTGGAATAGCCGGAGACTAGTGGGGAAGGGGGGAAGGGGATCGTTCCAAAAGGAATAGACGATGGCTCTCAACCGATCGTTCCGTCACTGGCTATTCGCAGCTGCCCGTAAGAACGGATTTGCTTGCGTATAATAAAACTTTTTCGTGGATGTATAACATTGCGGAACCCTTTCGGCACGTCTAGGGCACCGTCCTGCTAAATATTCTTGAATGAGTACCTGTTTCGTTGAAATTTTTAACGCCCGTTACGTTGCACGCTGCTGCAATTGTCGACGAGCTACGGCAAGCTAAGGGGAAGCGGGCCAACTGGAGACGCCGACGCCACTCTTCTGACCCGGTTATCTATACTTACCGTGCTAGCTTGGCCCCACCGCAACCCTTTCCTCTTCTGCGCGCTTCTCGCCTTTCGTTAGTCATTTCACTAAAGAAATCGTGCGACGGTAGGCAATGCTATTCGCTTTGAAACCAAAGTCACCTCCTATAAGCGACGAAAGCATTTTATTGGGCAGTTGAAACTAACTTTCGAGTTTCCGGCCGTGTTTGCGTTTGAGGTTACGTAAATTTGACGTCAAGAGCTTGGAATAAAATCAGAAAGGAACAACTTTACGCTACAGGTGCCCCGAATGTGTCTCATTATCTCGCTGTTTCCATCCTGCGGCATCTTGAGCGAGAAAAAGAAGGAATGCTTGATTAAAGTGAAAAACTTACTATTTTCCCTGGACCAGAGTAAACACAGGAGAAATCTTCTTCAGTTCACTACATGGAACGAGCAGTGTGCTGGTCTGCGGCAAGTCGGAATTGTGAAATGTGAGTCACATGCAAGTTCCTGCGCTCCGCCTACGTACTATACTCGTAAAAAAAAAAGTCAACGAGGTTCATTCAAGTCGTTGTCAAAACAGGAAATATTACTTTTGTGCAGGGCTTTTGAAAGTCTACTTTTGCAGAGCTGCAAGTTGGCGCTCAGGGAGCCCTAGCTTGCGTTTCCGTCAGAATGGCACGCTCTTATTACTAAACCTAAAATATCGCGCTGAGCCTCTTGGATAACATCGTTCCTGATGGCGCCAGTTTCTTTGAGTAAAAGAGAAGACTGTTTTAGTTTTGTTCATCGCAGTCACACAAGCAAATATATGAAAATCAAGCATTTATACCGAGCTAATCTCATAATTGAAGCCATGCATTTGTCTAAGACACAGTTGGGTGCTGCAAGCATTTCATTGAAATTACAAGTCCTGTGTGGATAGAGATGCAGACTTATGCAGCATCATATTCTCCAACAAGACGTTTGCCAATATGTTTACATTACCCAAAACGACATATACCTCCTCTTAAAAGCAGGCTGAATGGGGTTCTCATTTTTCGAATGTATCCAGGTGCTGGTGGCCTTCATTGAGACACATGCATCGCTTTTTAGAAGCGAAACGATACAGAAAGACACATCACGGTGATAAGTACAAGATTCCTGGCTTAAAGTTCCAAAATGTTCTTACTTTTATACATTTTCTGGTCAAGTGAAAAAGAAGCTTTTAGAGCGACTGCCAGTTCTGTTATCTTTAAGCCGCAGACTGCAAGCTTCCCACAGGCCACGTGGGGAGCTAGCAGCCCTCGCCTTTGCTACTTGCATTCGTCGCTGCATAACCGCTTTCTTTTCCCTTCTCGACGTTGTTGATGAAAGAAAGCGCATTGTCTACACAGCCTTTTGTCTGCACTCCTGCACAGATATTATGAAAGTCTACCCGAAGTCGTGCCACACATGTGCTTATAGTGCATGCCCTTAGTTCTTTGTCGGGTCGCGTATTGATAGAATATGAACCTGGCTGCTAGAAACAAGACATAAATACTGAGCAAGAAGAGTCCCCCACAATGATCTTCCATTAGCGAAGACGGGATCCCTTGTGAATGTAGAGCATGCCACCGTGCAATGCCATATTTCTGGTTGGAAGCCCATGAACACATTGGATCTCGGTGAAACAAACACGGTTTTCTTATTAAGAAGCCTTCCAAAGGCGTTAAAGGGATGAAAAGAAAGAACGTTCCAGCAAGAAATATTTTCACGAATATATCTTAAAACGTCTCATCCTTACCGGCAGGTCACACTTTTGAGCGCTGCCAGGCTTTCAGATTTACAAGCGAAAGCAATGCGGCCAAATTGTCTGCGCACACAATAAAAGTGCGCGTGTTGCAAGTGAATTATGGGGCAAGAAATGTAACTTGAGTTCCGGCATGTAAAATTGTAATAGGCTTTTATGGGCCCTATATTTTTACTGTAGTGGGTTTCGAGCACTAGAAAGCTGTTGAATGCGATTTGGAATCTCCATTGACCAGTCCGTTATGTTCTGATGAGCAGTGAAATGCTCGCGTAGCGTGAAATTCGGGCGAATCGAAGATTCTTCGTCGTCATGCTGGCTACTTTGCCGGTGCTTATATTTCTTCCGTTCGATAATAAAAAAAAAAATTTGTACCAGCCGAATGGCTCAACTGCGTTTTTGGTAATACGAAAACAACCAAAGACTGGGCGGTAGTAATTTGGCTTAGAATTCAAATCAGTGCGCGAGGTTCATGGTTGCACCATGCAGGATGCAGGCGGAAGGAGAGCATTTCTGTTAGTTTATGGTACGAGCAGGCGAAGGAGGAAGAGCAGCAAGGTATGGGACATGAAATGTTGTCCAGACGCAGAAACGGAACGCACCTGCCGCCTTAAGAAAGTGATGAACGCTCCTTCGCCTTAAAAGCGCTTGTAGGGACGAATCCGGCAAGAGCACATGATATTATCGCACTTTCGCAGCGTCTATGGGCGTTGCAGTGCTACTGCCTGCAAAGCGTGTTCTATGACATCCTTCCACCACGTATCTAGGTTTGGTAATCCGAGACTACAGAGCAGAAGGGAAAATGGGCAGACAGGAATGATTGTCATTCCGGCAAAAGTACAAGACGCGTGCCTTCACTGGGTAGATACCAGGCTTGGCCACTTGGTCTGCGGAAGATTATATATCGTTTTAAATGTTTAACGGGCTTATGCGACTTCATAGAATAATTCATCAAAGACCAGCTAAGTTGAAGCATGTTCCAATCAAAAAATAACCAAGTCCGAATGAGCAAAGTGATTTCTCATACAACGCCACCTCTCAGTGAACCACATTTCGTTTGCAGGCATAATTAATATGATTCCGGTTTTGTAACGCAACTGTCAATGCCCCGTAGGCTCATGGGTGGATTCAGCTTTACCTGCGTAAAGTTAGTTAGAAATATTGATCACCTTGCGCATAGAGCTGGATTATACATAAATTCCTTGAACTAATGTTAACCTTGCTGTATCTTACATCTGGTTACACCACAAATACTCGTGTTTGAGTCTATTCCGTAACATTTTAGGAGCAACCCAGTTTTTAAACATCAGCGTTTACTTTTCCCGGCTTACATTTCAACTCGCAGTAATAATCGTTTCCAAGTTTTTATTGCCACGAGGCGCACAAACAAATATTTTATTTATTTACGCCCCAAACAAATACACACTGGAACCGCATTCCGGCCTCCATCATACATGTGGAAAGCCTCTTCAATCGTGAAGAATGCCATTACTGATACTGTTACTGGTGATACTTTTATCTGCAAAGATCATTCCCCTTAATATTCAATATTTATGAAAAGAGCGTGAAGACATATAACCCGCAGTAATCATCGTTTCCAAGTTTTATTGCCACGTGTAGCACAAATAAATATTTTTATTTATTTCTGCCCCAAACTAATACAGACTGGAAACTTGGAAGAAGTGTACATATTTCTCGGTAAACGCAACTCCTGTCTATAGGAGCATTTCTCTCTGGTTCTTTGAAGTTCTGCTAAACGAGATCATAGCGTAAATAATTATTTGAAAAAACAACATTAGTTAACCTTATAGACCTTTCCTACAAGAATCCACTGGTTGTCTACAACATAACTTGTGGAAATTTACGAGCACGTATGAGCACACACTAAAACCACGGCAAATAACGGCTGCACATGCACTTTTTGCGCATGCGCAACAGTCCAGATATTTTGCAGCGAAGCTGTTAGCCACTAGTTGATCGGGATATTTCGTGGCGTGCTCACCCAAAAATATGGCAGCTGGAAAAGGGGTTTCTCTTTGAGTGTCGGAGTAACAGAATTATGGTTTTCTCGTATATTCGAATTACAATTCCATCTTATAATGTCTGCAGGTTGTGCGCAAGTCGTACTTTACGAATTTTCTGACGCATTTTAATTAGAGAAATTAAATTAGTTCAATAATGCGCTTGCACTAGGCAGAGAGCCTACGAGGGTGAGGATGTCTGCTGTGCTAACGGTACCGCCACCTAGCGGCGGCGGCTACTCAAACAGACGTCAAACGGCAGCTGGAAAAGGGCTTTGTCTTTCAGTTTCCACGTAACAGATTTATATTTTCTCCTATGTTCGAATAACAATCCAAAGCTATTATTTCTGCAGCTTATGTGTAGGTCGTACTTCATGCATTTTCTGACACAATTTAGTTTTAAATATTAATTTAGTTCAATAAGGCGCTCGCGCTTGGTGAATGGACTAGAAGAATGAGGGTATTTGCTGCCCTTCCGCACATCATAATCGTCATCCATGTGGATGCGTGCGCGACGTACGTCGTTTGTGATGGTGGTACTTGTGTAACGTCACCTAACGTCAGTTGAGATGGTGGTACTTTTCTGAAGTCCGCGCTAACTTCGCTGTACATCCACTTTGACAGGGTGGAATGGAGGCGGATTTTTTGAACTTTTACTGAACTTTGTAACTGGAATTTTTTTTAACAAATTTTCTTAAGTTGAAGAGCGGACGAGCATTCACGCGAAGCGCTTAAAAATGGCCTGGGAATGCTACGCGAAGTGCTTATAGTAAGGAAGATGCCGGCATGCGGAAGGCGCATCTTACTGGAGGTTCGCTTTCAGCCGTGTTCTATAGGACTTCCTTCTTAATATTCTTTATTCAGTTGCCTCACGAGCTCCAAGTGCAGCATTATGTGAGGGGGTTTACAAATTTTGGTATGAACAGAAGCAGTTTTAACATTGTTATTTGAACATCGTTTTACAATAATAAGTGCCTGAACAATCTGGAAAATGGAACGAAGAAGAAACACTTCGAAACAAAACGCTGCGTATTATTTCTTCGAAGATAATGGAGTCAGAGATGCGAATAATGTTGTCCGGAAGACCATTCCAATTGATGATTGCACGTGCCAATACTAATGAGTTGAATTCGGTGGTTTTTCCCAAAAGACGTTTGCATCTTGGGTGATTATGCAATAGGTACGATGTGCGATTCGGCTGTGTGAGAGGTAGGGTTAATGGATGATGAGTATGAACATGTTTGCGGATGACGCAAATAAATGCGATTGTTCTGCGAGATTCTAAGGACAGAAGGGGCAGCGATGTCTTAATGTTAGTTATGCTGTAATTCCGGCTGTAGTCTCGTGCAATAAAACGAGTGGTACAATTTAGTACGCGTTAAAGGGAATGAATGAAGTACTCTTGATGAGGTGACCAAATGAAAGACGCGTACAGAAGTTGAGGACGAACAAATGTTTGATAGGCGAGTTGCGAGTCTAAGTGGGTACGCCTCTGAGGTTGCGCTTTAAATAACTTAATGAGCGGTTAGCTTTAGTAGCGACATTTTTATGTAGGGTGTCCTTGAGAGAGTAGGTAAAAAATGAACGCCGAGCTACTTATATGATGACGCGAGAGTGAGAGGACTGTCATTAAGTGAATAAGTATATAGAGAATTGAATCATTTGCGGCTAAATGTCCTTAATCGGCATTTATGGTGTTAAGGGACATTTGCCAAGATGAGCGTCAGGTAGTAATGCGGTCGAGATCTTCCTGGAGCGCTCTATGGTAGTTTACAGGGCGGTAAATTTTTCGATAAATAATGCCATCATCGGCGAACAATCTGATTGTCGAGGGGATGTTTAATGGCAAGTCATCAAGGTAGATTAAAAAGAATAATGGGCTGATTACACTGCCTTGGTGTACGCCAGAGGGTACATCATTAAGGGAAGATCAATAGTTATCAACTGAAGTGAACTATTTACGAAAGGATAAGAAGTTTCTTATCCAAGAAATTGTTAAGGAACCGAGGCGCAAAGCACATACTTTTGCTATTAGACGAGAATGTGGAACGCAATCAAACGCTTTCGCATAGTCGAGGAATGAACAGTCTATTTTAAGACTACAGTCCATTCCCAGAAAAACTTCGTTAATAAACTCAAGTAGCTGTGTCTCACATGATAGCGACTTCCTAAACCCCATGCTGTTTTGCGAAAAAGAACCCGTCGCTTTCTAAATGTGGTGCCATGTTAGATGCAATTACATGTTCGAGAAGGTTGCAAGCTATGGATGTCAGTGATATTGGGCATCATAATCATCATCATAATCATTATCCTATTTTATGTCCACTGCAGGACGAAGGCTTCTCCCTGCAATCTCCAATTACCCCTGTCTTGCACCAACCGATTCCAACTAGCACCCGCAAATTCCCTAATTTCGTCGCACCATCTAGTCTTCTGCCGTCCTCTACTGAGCTTCACTTCTCTTGCTACCCATTCTGTCACCCGAATAGTCCAACGGTTATCTAATCTGCACATTACATGACGTGCCCAGCGCCATTTTTATCTCTTAATGTCAATTTGAATATCGTCTATACCCGTTTGCTCTCTGATCCAAACCGCTCTCTTTCGGTCTCTTAAAGTTATGCCTAGCATCATTCGTTCCATCGCTTTTTGCGTGGTAATTAACTTGTTCTCAAGCTTCTGTGTCAGTCTCCAAGTCTCTGCCCCATATGTCAGGACCGGTAAAATGCACTGATTGTATACCTTCCTTTTCAATGATAACGGTAAGCTTCCAGTCAGGAGCTGACAATATCTGCCGTATGCGATCCAACTCATTTTTATTCTTCTATGAATTTCCTATTCATGATCTGGGTTGCCTGTGATTAATTGACCTAAGTAAACGTTGTCCTTCACAGAATATAGAGGTTGACTAGCGATCCTGAACTGTTGTTCCCTTGCCCGGCTATTAATCATTATTTTTGTCTTCTGGTAATTAATCGTCAACCTCATTTTACACACTCTCTCTTAAGATCCTCAATCATTTGTTGTAACTCGTCTGCAGTGTTGGTGAATAGAAAAATGTCATCGGTAAACCGAAGGTTGCAGACGTATTCGCCGTCTGTCCTTTCTCCTAAGCCTTCCCACTTTAATAGCTTGAATACTTCTTCAAGCACGTAATAAATAGCATTGAAGGGATTGTGTCTCCTTGTCTGACCCCTTTCTTTATAGGCATCTTCCTACTTTTCTCGTGTAGAATTAAGGTAGCTGTAGAATCTTTGTAGCTATTTTCCAAGGTTTCCAAGCTATTTTCCAAGCGGTTTGCACTCCTTGATTACAAAATGTCTATATGACTGCTGGTATCTCTACTGAATCAAACGCCTTTTCGTAATCTATGAAAACTATATAGAGAGGTTGATTGTACTGTGCGCATTTCTCCAGTAGCTCATTGATGACATGATGGATGACATGTATGTGATCCATTGTAGAGTATCGCTACGTGAAACTTCCCTGTTCCCTTGGTTGACTAAAGTCCAGTGTTGCCGTTATTCTACTGGACATTATCTTCGTGAATATTTTATATAATACTGAGAGTAAGCTAATGGGCCTATAATTTTTCAATTCTTTAACGTCTCCCTTTTTGTGGATAAGTATAATCTTTGCAGTATGACAAAAAGAAGCAAGAAACAATAACTTCAAATGTAGACGAAAGGAATGGACGCAAATACGATCGTTCTGACGTGCTGAAAATCTGTGTGTTAACTTTACAGGTGTTGTCGCTACTTGTGTTTTCCCTATTCTTTGCGTGAATACTGGAAACAAAAAGCTTCCCGTCATATTTCTCTGTTCCTGTTGTGCGGAAATTTCGCATCATCAAAGAAAGCCCGTTTTGGTAGCGCGCCTCGCAAGTTGCTGCGTACATATTCTTGCGCATTTGTAGTGTTATGGAGTGTGCAGTGCTGACACCTATACAGGTATTAGGTTCCCCGAATACGTTTGCGAGATCTGTATAAGCTAACTTCTATGTATTGTAGGCTTACAAAGAGGGTCGTGGCATGTGCAGATGTCTGCGTCTGTGGAGCTCATGTAGGCAAAGTCACAGTGAGGTGCCGATGGAATATCGGAATATTCTTCCTTCGTGAACGTAAGATGTCGTCATTTGTTATATCTGGGTGGAGCCATGTTTCAGGTAACGTTAGGATGTCCCAGTTACTATATCGTAGGTATGGGCACAGTTCGGTACCCTTTGGAAAAATTCTACGTATGTTGATGAAAAATATGAAAAGCTCAAGATGCGTAGTACCACTATCTAAGGCTGGGGATCACTGTCCGACTAGTGTGAAACCGCTCTTCCATTTTTGCTACCGGCTACATTCGATGACACTGTCAGAAACAGGGTCATACGCGTATACAGTACCGTTCATGCGCAGTTTATCAACGCGAAGCTTGAAGGACCCGCCTTTAGTGTTTGTGAATTGTGAATTGTTTCTACTAACTGAGTGTTTGTGGAAAAGCCCTACGGAAACCTGTGTTGAGCGTTTGTCAATACGCAATGCTCATCAATGAAACATATTACATGCTTATAGATTACGTGTTCGAAAATTTTGCGTGTTGTTGAAGTGAGAGAAATTGGTCGACAGCTTTTTATGCAATTCTTGCTTCCCGATTTATGCAAGGGTTTGATTATTGCTGTTTCCCACTCATCCAGAAGCATGCCATCCCACAGCGATTTACTAAACAAAATTTCCACGTATTTCGCACAACACTCGGTATAGCGTTTTAAGAAGGCATTTGATACACCAACTGGACCGGCGGATTATTTTTCATGAACTTTTAACAGTAAGTGACATATACCATACTCAGAAATAACAATATCAGGAATAGAAAGCAAATTCATGTAAAAAGAAGGCAGACAACCATCATCCTTTGTGAATACACTACTGAAATGATTGTTAAAAGCGGAACATACAACCTGCAGCTCAAAGTGTACACTCTTACCCTCTACAATGCTGCTAATACCGAGCAATACTATTTTCCTGCAACACGGGAGAACATGCAGCCGGTGTCTGGGGCACGACACCACGGACAGAAAACAATCTGAGCTTTTAGCAGAGAATGAATCATTGAGGTAACTGACCTGAAAGAGCACCAACAGTGAGTGCTTCATTCTGAAAGGGATGTCGTGCCACAGGAAAACGTTGTTCAGTTGTAGCTTACATCTCGCGCGTCGAATTCTGATATCGGAGTGGGTGGTTGTGGATGGCCCTAGTTGCCAACCGACCAATGGGCGCTCGTACAGAATCGGCGGCTTCGTCCAATTCTTGGGTCGGGTCGCATTTGGTAGCATCCACAGTTGCGATGCGTATGCAGTAGGGGCGTTCTAAGGAAATCTAAGGAGCAACAAAACCTGAGAGAGCACGAACGGGGAGTGCTTCATTCTGAAAGCGTTGTCGTGCTCCATACATACACCGATGCTTGTATTTGTTTACAAGTAAGGACGTGTTCTCGCGTCCGATGGAAAAGACGATTTAGGACGTCTTTTAGCGTCCCAATGGAAAGGTTTATACAGTACGACGTTTCCTTATGGCAGGGATGAATGTATGTACAGTTGAAGCAGATTTAGCATTGCCGTTACCACATTGGCGGCTGGCCAGGCTTCAGTGCAACTGTTACTATTGAAATATCCTTCGGAATGAGGCCACCGAGCAGTACGTCCTAGTTCTGACACCATCGCAGACAGAATGTTTGCCAAGAGCAAAGCGCGTAGCCCGAGGCCAACGATCTTTTCACAGTCTTCTTTTATGGACGAGCATATTCATCTGACTGTATGACGCAATTGAACGCACGTAGGCAATAATCAGTGCAGCTGGACGTTAGAAGAGACATATGAGCTGCACGATGTGGTGCAAAGCCGAGGGATCCTGTACAAGCGTGCTGCTGCTGCGGCCTGTGGCATTGATGAAGTCAGAGCCTTGCTGTGTGCAAGCAGAAGTGAATGGCTGTGAGAGCTGAAGGTTAAAAATAAAATCCTTTATGAAAGCACGTTTACCTTGATGCCGACATAGTAGCATACATTGTAGAGCACGTTAAACCACTGGTAAAATTATTTCCAGGGCCACAAAGGGTTTCCGTTCAGCGGCCATGAGACGCTTACATTTTGTTTTCTTTTAAACAGAGCCCTTGTCAGTGCGACATACCTGGGGGTTAATTTCGAACCGCATTTTAAAAGATATGTATAAAGGAAGCTACTTGTTTACGTGCTAGAACGGAAGCGAACTGTTGCAGGCGCGCTTTTCGGCAGGCACCCTGATAGGAAGCAGTGCCTCCGTGCCAGGCGACAACTCCTGCAGGTTGGTGCAGGAGGCACTATTACTCTAAGAATAGAGTAACTGTACTTGTTTCGTCGAAATGTAAAGCCCACTCGACAGCTATGGCTCCGCATTCAAGTTCACCATAAACAAGCTACGCAGGGAACATCGTGGGAGTTGGACGGGTTTGCAACGCTGTGAACGCATTCTACGACGAGACCTGTTTTCATTGACTTAGCACGAAAAGGATGAATTTTCGCTCACAACCCAATCGAAATTGGCGAAAAGAGCGTGCTTCAACGGTGGGATTCCCCATTCGGATCGAGGCACCAGGAAAAGTGCGCCTCCTCTCCGCGTTACTTACATGCAATGGGTGAATACGGGCGCAGAGAACTTACTTTTGATGATCTTGTCTGGCTTCTTAAGTGAAAGAGCGGACGACCGTTCTCGCGAACCGCTAATGAATTGGATGTATAGGTTACACAACCTGCTTGTAGTAACAAAGATGCCAGTATGCATCAGACGCCTCTTACTGCAGCATTCATGGTAATCCTGCGGCAAGAGCTCAATACCAAAGTAAACTCTGACTATACGTGACCGCGCACTTAATTCCGCATATCCTTTATTCTTTTGGGAAAATGTGTTTATTTTTGGTGCTATATTTAGAAGCTTAAGGCAGGGTTTTGTTGGAATTTTTCTCTGTTTTTCCGATGGGATTGCAGAGTCCTGTGGTAGTCGCTTTATTAGTAAGGGTGGGATCAGGTTTCCTGGTGATGTCATGAAGGGAGCACTTGTTGCTCACCGAAGTGCTGTAGCAGGCGTTCGCGTACGCACCTTCATTAATATCATAATGAAGGGATAACATGTCCAGGATCTAATGTGTTCCTGGAGGACATAATTTTCGGTTGAGAGAACGTGAACAAAGAGCGTCATTCCTCATAATGAAAGCTGCGTTGTTTTGGGCATATAGAAGGGAAATTCTGCTCACATCCTGGTGTGAGGCGGCTGAAACGAGGCCACCTTTTCTTTTTCCGTAAGAAGGGCAATCAGACGCACAGAAGAGGCAATCGCGCGATTCGACCGTTCGGCGAAATGGCGAACACCCTCACAGCTCTGCGGAGCCGCGTATCGAACGCTGGGCGCGTAGTGCGAAAGGGAAGTCCTTCGAAGATGTGGAGTGATTTACACGATTTGTATCGAACGCGTATACTTGCTGAAGACGCGCACACGTGTGCCCTCGCGGTGAAGTTCTCCGCAGGGAATCAAGAAAAAAACAGCCCAAGGATGCTTCGCACTCATAATCAGATCGCGATGTTTTGTGCATGTAGCTCTATGCCCCTCAAGGGCGCATCGCTTTGGGGCATAGTGCTGCCAAACAAGGAACGGAAGAAAGAGCAAAAACACTCGCCTGCTGTCGGGAGCAGCAGCTCGATGGTTCGTACATCGGAAAACATTTCCGATATTTCATTGGCCCGAGAGCTTTCTCCGCAAATTTCGTCACAAACCAAACGTTTTCTTTTTTCCTGTTCCTCGGCGCGATAGGTTCCTATGTGTAAAATAGCCTTTCACTTCACCCGTGGAGCCAAGTTTGAATAAGCAAAGATAATCCGTTCAGACGTTCCGTTTTATTCTGATTCTTGATCAAATTCAGGCGGCCGCAGTTGACGCTTGAGTGCTTTGGTTGCACAAGCATCAACACACGACGGGATCTGGAGGCTTTTTTGGCTGCTCTTTTTTGTTTGTTTGGCTACAATCCTCTTCCGGTCGTCCGGTAGACAAACTTTATTATGATTGAATGGATGGCGAAGCACATTTTCGAATTATGGGCAATTCAGGTTCCCGCCTTTTTCCGGCAATAAAAAACAATCAAGTAAACAAATAGGACGCTCGGAGCCGTATGTTGCCACATCTTCTTCCACTTCAGGGTCTTTCTGTCCATCGTTCTAAAGCTGCGCCCCTGGTATCGCAGGGATGGCCATTCGGCGGGACAGATGGCAATGAATTATTACAATAATAATAACAAAGGAGACAATGAACGTTCGGGGGCCTCACCATGGCTCCTGTACGCTCATCTAAAAAATATCATACTAAAAGTGAAAAACGAAAGTGTAAGCCAAAAGAAAGGAACGAGTTTACCAACAATTCCCACAGGGAAAGGTCGAGATTCACCGAAATAAAAATTAAAGCGTGCTATTAGCCAGTCTAATCGTTAGCGCAAAGGTCTGTATTGTTTAACATTGTCGGACGGCCCTGCAGGGGAGACGATCTATGTCGTGTAAGGCTCTTTGATCACTTTACTGTCTCAGTGGTAGTTGTCTGGCTTCGGCAAGTCAAGCGTTTCATTGTGTGGATCGTGGAAGGCCTACTATTGTTCGAAGAGCTACTCCATGATCTTTCTCTAGCCAAGCCATCAGTCGATGTTGAAAAAGGCAAAGCAAAAATACTCATGACAACACTGCTGCTTGACAAACTCGTAGAGCAGTTGTCTGATTTCAGCGATTGCCTCGAGCTGTCAGTGCTATCACATATTTTGGGAGAGAGCGGGATTATGTACGCACAGCCTTAACAACAGGTCCTCAGCTGATGCGGCCCACAACGGCAGGAAGCTTGCTTAGCTCAACAGACCGGAGTAGCCCATCGGGAAAATGACGTCTGCCTTCTTTGATATTGTGAATATCGGGGAAGACGCGGACCGTGAGTGAGAATGCAACCGTTCTCGGCTGTTCGTCGACTTAAGTGTAGCATGGGTTCGTAAGAGAACGGCAGTATGCCCTGAAGGTTTACGCCAATAGACAGCGTCTTTTCTAGAGCATACATGTACAAATTTTACCAAAGTTTACAAAGACGCCTCTGTTGGCGAAGGCTGTCCAACTGCTGAGTTTTACTGCGCAGAGCCTGCAACACAGCGTTTATTTGAATAGAGTACACAGCATCTTCAACATGTGCAGAACTATTACGAATTAATATGGCGCCTCAGGTACATTATTCAACATGCGAAATTCTCAATGAGCCTTATTTTAGGGAGCCTCGCAGAGCTCTCAGCCGGTTGTCTAACTCCAAACTGGCTCACCTATTGTACACGACGTACTTAACATGGCCAACCAAATCGCATCTGAGGGACGAAAAGTGACCTTTTAGGGGATACAATCACTCCTTGGTAAATAGGATGCAATGCAGCCGATGCTCTGGCGGCGTCAGTGAACGATCTTCACTTCGCTAATAATCATTTATGTGTACTCGACGACGCTGGACTGCTTGTAGGCTACCCCCTCACAGAGCTCACATCCGCTTGAACGTGTCGTCAAGTGTTGGTACCTTAAAACAATTTCTGGCCGTACCGTAATGCAATGCCTCACCGCAATAGTTGCCTACTGCTCAAGTTACGCATTAGGTGTGTTAATGCCGCGCACCACCTTCGCCGACAGGGACGTGTGCTGAGCCCTCAGTGCCTTGCTTGTGGACATTACATTGAAGCGCTTGAGCACTTGTTGTAAGAATGTCCAGCATTCAACAGTTGTCGCGATGTGTTGCTAAGCGAATTCCTACAACGATACATTTCTCGAACTGCGCTTAGTGATATCTTCTTTCCAAGAATGTCATGCTTGAATTCGATATGTGGCTCACGAAGCTGTGCTGGAATCCTAGTCAACTCCGAGACTATAGAATCTGGTCTGTAATACTTGTACTCTGCATGCGACTGTGTGATGTGTCGCTACTTCATCTTTTCTGTTCCTTTATCGCCTTCTCTTTCTATTGTTGTTTCTCCTTTGCAAGTAGATGGGTGTGTTGTCCCTTTTAGGAGACAATTGATAGCATGGTTTTTTTTCATTATTTGGTGTTTGTGTATGTTTACCTAATTAATAATAATTAATAACATCATTATTTAATATATTATGTGCCGGTAGACATCTGAATCAGCACTTATCAGATTTACCAAAAACATGAGATACGTTATTGCAAACAACGAATTATTGCCACCCGATGACAAAGAGCGCTTTCCCTTGAACGCCAACTCTCTGCCAAAGCTTTAGTAATGCTCGTAAACAGATACGAATAACAGTTAAATAGTGCAGTGATAAATTATGTTGAAAAGTATTTATAGCGCTTAAATGATCTTGCACGTAAAGCGCAGGCGCGAGATTTTCATGTTCATGTATTTCTTTAGTGTTTTCTTTTTTCTTAGTTTTGTGGGTAGGTACACTTTCTAAGGGTGTCTGTGCACAACGGTCTCTTAGGTAGCCAATTTGCCCATTCGCTATCAAATAATGAATAACAAACCAGAACATTTACACAAATATATTCGCTATATGCACTATATACAGGACCTTCAGGGTTAAACTGTCAGCAATTTTAGCATAAAAAGCTATGCTTACTAGGCAAATGCTGTTTGCACAGGTGATTTATGCGCTTTAGTTGACACAATTTTCGCTGAGAGCTAGGGCCGATAAATACATAACCAACAATTATTAATGAACTTTTTCACATCGCGATTATTGTATAAGTGTATACTAGCTACTTGAAGTCAATTGCATTTAAGGACAACCGCATTTTATGGGATCTTTCTAGAAAGCTTACCTTCCGAGATGTTCATATTTGAATTTCGTGCACAGTTCACTGATTTCGTATTAAGAGCTGGGAGCTTCCAGACATAAACGGACGCCCCGCGTGACGCAGTTGATTTCGTATAGCACGGCAGTCTAGAAGCCGGGCGGAGCTTATAACATCCGCCCCTCCTACACTCGGCTAACACAAACAAGAATGGCTTCCCCTTTCCCATGGAAACAGTGCGTTAAAGAGGAGGGAGGGGGAGTTGTCGCGGTGAAGTGGGGGCAGTAGCAAAAGCACACGTGCGAATCACGTGGAATCAAGAGCTTCTCCTTAGCCATTGCTGCGGTGTTGGAACAGGAACTCATGTGGTCAGTTAGTTGTCAGCCCGTTCATGTCAAGAGTACGAAGAAGCGACGCCCTCCTGTTGCCAACGCACGCTTGGCGTTTAGACAAAGCCGACCGTTGATGCAGTCAGTCGCCGAGTTCGTGAACCAACTGGCCGCGTACAAATTCGCAAGCGATGTGTCAGATCAATATATGTCTAATACGAGCGCTACCAATGGTCTTACAGCGAACAACGGTCTCCTCTAGGTGGTGCCTGCAATCACCATTCCAATTAAAATCATTCGAGCAGAGGTTACGTTAATTCCTTCCACCAGGTTATGAGTAGCACATTCTAGATTGAGGATTGAGCATCACAATATGTCTCGGTAACAGGAAGATATGATAGTAACAGCGAGGCATACCTGCTACAACTACTATACCAGAATTATTTGCACCGACGTCACTCCCAGGCTAGCTCGCATTAGATCAGAAATTGAAATCACTTGCAATGTTTTTTTGAACATGCTCCTCCCCCAACTTTCTTTGGCATACAACAGGAAAAATGCTTTCATGTATAATAAGGGCAATTGCACACTACGGCGTAACGTAGACATTTACCTGGTAATATACAAAACTGAGAGGTTAAGATGCACGACGTCTTGGCAAAAAAAGTTTCAGGCCAAATGTTTAGCCAAGAAAAGAGAGGGCGAGAAAATTGAGTTAAAGGAAACTGCTTGAATATTCTCCTGGTAACGACGCCTGACCTAATTCCCCGTAAATTTGCTACGAGACCTTTATTTCCTTCGGTTGTACAAGCCATTATTTGAGCTGCTTATTGCTGGAAACGCGAGCAAGTGAAGCACGCGCACTCAAAGTCCTCTTGAGCTGTTGCAGCAGTGGCTGGTCAAAGATAGCGGTACGCACTATATCGGGCGCAATTCGAGCGTCCCTGATCGAAACAGTCACTGGAATGGCACGGCCAACATCCCACGGAGTCGGCCTTGCTCTTTATAGTGATGGGAAATGAAAAAAAAAACAAAACAAAGCCAACCGCCAAGCAATATAGCTTTTGGCGAAAGGTCGATGGTCACAAATGAGCTTATGGTATGAGCCTCCGATGAAGCCACGGGGTGCATTCGGTTGTTTTCACTCTGCAAATGCGTCTACAAGTTGCTACTTCACTACTCAAAGAAGAATGACGCAAATGAACAGGGCCGTTCACGCCAGCCTTGTTTGAGTATGGATTACGAATACGCCCAACAGTTAGTACGTCTAAACTATTCTTCACTAACAATGTTGTGTCATCCCAACTTTAGCATGCAGTTCAAAGCCCCCGAGACGCGGCGCACTTTATGGACTGATTCGAAAATAATTCAATGGCATAACCTGCTCGAAAAGGCGGAGGCCTAACAGAAAGCTGGAGCACAAAACGGACGCGATGTCTCATGCATCTTTTAGGGTTCTTTAAACCTCGTGGCCCCCTTGTCGGAGCCAGCCTAACAGGAGAAAGTTTAAAAGTGCTGGCTCAAAATGGGGCTGTCTCTTCATTTCTTTACTTCCTTTTTTATTTATTTTGCTGCTTAAAATACTTATGTCACGGTACAAGACGAATACAAAGAATCGGACGGTCACACAGTACGTTGTAGAAACGTTGGATGAGAAATTGGCTGCTTGGTTAAGGTACCGAATTTGAAGTTTCACCCGTTGCATAATATAAAGGGGACTCGAATAAGACGTTTTTCAGGTAGAATGACCAGCACTACAGCAGCTCGATTCGGCTGCTCTCTGTCATTACTGCGGAAGAATAGAGTGCGTCGCAGAGCGAGCATGTCGTTTAACAAGAGAGTTCCGAGTGCGATTGAATAACAGAACAGTCTCTGTTACTGAAAGCAGTTGAAGCGAAGGGGACTACGATCACTCTGTTCCAGTTTTGCTTTCTGCTCTTAAGAAAAGTTCAGTCCGCGCAGCACCGCCAGATGAGGCACAAATATAGAAAAGAGAACGAACAGAGAACAATGATCGCAATGAATAGTAGCTAAGCGTAAGGAGAATAATTTCCGCCGAGTTACAAGCAAACGTAAAACGACATAAGAGCACAGAGAAAGATTTGTTCGTCAAGGGCTAGTCGCACAGCTCCTGCGCACAGCGCAGAAAGAGGACGCCAATCTAGATATATTGCTCTTTCGCTGCAAGACTTCAGATTCAAGACCAATGAAGAACCTGAAAAATTGATGGCTCCGTAAGCATAGCTCTGTAAAAGCATGTAATTGTGTCTAAGCTTTAGTTACCAAAAAAAAAGAAGAAATACACAGGACACCGAATAAATAAGCTTGAAGTGCCACCCTAAAAAGCAGTAGCCAGTCTGACAACAACGTCGACAAAGGCAACAACGAGCTTGACGGATAGACGATGACAACTGTGAAAAAAGTAAGACGGAATATGATAAGAGAGTGAACTCAAGATTTGATATGATTCAGATTGAACTCAAGATTTGGAGAAATAGCGCTTTTTTACGGCAACCTCTTGCGTCTAACGAACACGATAACGATTATCTAATCTGTGACAGGCTCCACCACTGAGGTTCTATTGCAAACTATCGCTGCAAAAGGTGACACATACAGCTGCTGGCCCCGAAGTCGACCGGTGCTAAATAAAAACTTGGACTCATTGCCGTAACTCACAGCTGATGTTATGCAGGCCGACACATCGCTGTGGCCGAATAGATGGTGCTCTCGAGTTGGGCGCATAGATGGGGGGTTCTAATACACCACAGTCCCATATTGCGGTAAAGACAGAAAACAATAAAATTAAAACCCCCGGGCTAGATCCTTTAACAAAGAAGAACAACCAGCAAAGTGGTGCGTGCTGAGTAGGCAGTCGTTCGAACCCATAGAGTGTTACGATGCGCATGCAGGCAGCTGATGTCTGCATGATGCAATCGCGTAAGCACATATTTCAGATGGCCTTAAATTCAATTCCCACTGTTGCGCATTGGTTTATTTATTTGTTTACTTACCGCAACAGTTAGGCTGCCTTAACATTGTTATCAGTATTACCAGCGATGTAGTATAGACGCTTTGATTATACACGAAAGGGAGCACCGAAGCCTGCTTCTCCCCATAACGCCTATTCTTGTTAAAAGCCAGATTTAGGTTGGCATTGACCCCAGATATATATATATATATATATATATATATATATATATATATATATATATATATATATATATATATATATATATATATATATATATATATATATATATATATATATATATATATATATATATATATATCTTTCTCGCTCTCTCTATCCTTCGTTTGTTTGCCTGCTTGACTGCCCGAGGCTGGCGTCGGTGCTGCGATCGAATATTGTTCTATTGAATTTGCCCATTCAATCCTATGGTCGCTTTTCGCTGTTTCGACTATTTTTCGAATATTTTGCATCGTCAATTGTGCGTAATCAAGCACAAAACTGTGTCGATTGGTTCGTGTTTCATGGTCGAACTAATGCTTTCGACCAGTCGTTCTTTCCGGACCCAATACAGGAATGTAATGAGCTGCCTGATCACACAGTTGCCGAACGAGACCCCCCTTTAATTCAGAACACTACTGTTTACATTCTTTAGTGACAGAAATATGTTAACGGATACATTATTTTGCATGTAGCGTCTATGTTCAAGTGTTCAAATGTGTTTTTGTCTGTCACCCAGTAGCACCAGCATGCGAACACTATTGCATCTTGTATTGCATCCCCCTTATGTAATATCCAACCAGGGGCTCTTTAGAGAAAAGAAATGATGATGATGGTGACTGAAATGACCTAATGATCGCTAAGCTGTTAGAGAATAATACTGCCAGACTATTGTTAAACTAATGGAGTAACCTGCATGCTTTAGAGCGGATCAAAAGCTTCCGGGGAAAAGGCTTTCGCTCTTGAAGACATCGCCACTGAACTGTCTCTCAAGATGGCTGCACACAGTCAGCCTCACGAAGCCTACTCAGAAGAACCCAGAAACGTTGTGTGAGGTAGGGTTAAATGGGGTTTAACTGGAGAGGTTAGAAGCAGTGCGCCTCCTACTCCATTTCACTTATATGCAACAAAAAATGCAGTTCAAAATAGAAAATAAAAATATTCCTAATAATATAAAATAAGAACTTTAGGGTGCACAGGTACCCACATTCACAAGAATGAAAGAAAAAAAAAACATAACAACGAAGGCGAGTCACTGCACAAAATCGTCCCTGTGGTATCTCGAGCACATGTCCATACTTATAAAAAAGTATTTTGCCGCCCTGAAAGCTATATTCTTTCAAGGCCACTAATGGTCGAAGTATTCTTTCAGGGTCACTAATTGACCATGGTCTAAATATTGTCCTAATTGACAATGGATGATTGTGTTGTGTTATGTGAGCTGCAAAGACTAGGTATATAAACGAACATAATAGCAGCATCACCTAACATTTGGTGTATCATAAATAATTAAGGTTAATGATGAGACTTGCGGAAATATGTGCAATGTTCTCAACTATGTGACATTAAAATGACGCATGAATACTTAAACACGTTTGTCATACTCGTATGTAGTGACCATGATGCTTTGTAACGCAGATTGAACAACTAACTGTACACCGACTGTTTAGAGTTTGTATACACCATTAGAACTGGACTTGCCAAACTCTTGTGGCCTTTCGACACATACAGGAGTTTCCCACATAATCGATATACTGTTCCTGCAGTTATTAAACCATTTGTAAAGTAACTAACATAGTACACCATCAGTTTCATACTGGTGAAGAATGTGCGTATAGCCAGATAGGCGCAGGTTGGACCGAGATATTAGACGAAAAGACTGCTAAATGATATTGAAGGAGAGAAAATAATTAAACGGTGAAGAACTGAAGAACCAAAATATACATAAGGGAAGACGAGCGTGTTTGCGTGTCAGTGAATTTGGCGGGATCCCAATTATTTCATACAGTGACATTGCAATACCGCGCTACGATTTACAGTTAAAATAAATTTCCAGAAATGTGGATACCGAAACAAATATAAAGTTCTAATTGAATGTCCGAAGGAACACCCAAAGAAAACGAGGTCACCGCGTTGGTTCGCAATTACGCCAAACTACAACAACAATTCTCTGAAGATTTACCAAGTCGCAAGAAAGCACCGAACGCCCCCGACGTAACGCGTACAATAGTGATCAGTTCATCAAGCGTCGAACTCGACGGAACATAAAATGCCATACTCGCAAATACTTTCTCCTTACAAAAACTCCGTAAGTTTTTATATCGAGGAACTAAATTGAACTGAGTCGAACTCATTTTCTGATCGTTAACCCTGTGGTGAAGTGCACATGCTGCACGTGCTCAACGCAGAGCTCAAGTAGCGTCTTGGTTTAGCTCCTGAACGTCCCTCGTCGAATCGCAGCACAGATCCCAATATTCGGTAGAATAATTTTGTAGGGTCCAATAAAAATCGTCGACTTAGTTTGCCATACTAAGCGAGAAGCAACTACGGCGCCGCGGCTCCCGCGGATCTTTGTGAGAGGGCGTGCAACGCACGGCGCAATCAAGCCAGGGGTTGCGCCCGCCTTCGAGTCGATATATGGGAGAGCTATTTGCAGCGGCAATTTATTTGCTATCTGTTGCCGTAAACACCTCGGTTTATGGACAGGCGCGAAGTGCGAGCGCGTTGCAGTGGGAGCCGAATCTCCTAAAACGAGCCGGAACACGGGAGCCTCGAACGTCGAACATCCGGCCCCCACCAGACCGAGGCACCACTTCCAGACAGGAAATCGCGCTCGGGCGCCCGGAGACGTCCTTCCGTCCGCCAGCATGTCTCTGCTGCCGCTGCGGCCGCCGTATACGACAGGCCTGTTTGCCTCGGTTGTTGGCGCACGACGGAGCCAACGAATTCCGCTGGGCATTATGTAAAGGGCAGCTTCGAGATGGAAGTAAAATTGGGGCAGTTCCGGCTTAATGCCGGCGTGGAAGTGCGCACTTTGCGGGGTTGACGTTTGTGAAGGAGCAGTATCACTCTCTCTTTCAATTCACCTCTAGTAGAGTTCGTCCGATCCAGAAGAAGACATGCACACATCGCTAAGCAGATTCGGCTAAACGACGCATGCTTTATGCAGTCAGAATTAATCAGAATAATGGTAATGTGCGGACTTCTGCATCAGAAAGCTTTACTGTAGATAGAAGATCTGGAACTTCCGGGTTAAGATGGATTCGCGGGATGGACTGAATACAACTAAAAGCTTTACAACGGAAGATAATTACCGTCCTGGACCATATTGTGAACCCTGCCTAATATGCAATAGGGTGCTCTGCTATGCAGTGAAGCTTTTATCTGAGTTAGTTGTCACATTTCGTAACTATAGGCCGAGAAGCAAGCGAGAAAAAAAAAAGGGAGAAAGGAAGGACATGTCCATTTCTGCACCCGCCCTGTTGTAGGTGCCATTTGCTTGTCCCTGTTTTTTTGCGCACCACTGTGCCTATAGCTCTGCTTTGATAGCACGCTTTCGTTATAAAATCGAGCTATGGCTTGGCAGTGCCTTTTACAGCTTTTTCCCCTCCTATCAGAAGGCTTGGCAAGCTGTTTTATTGAAGCGTTCTAGAACTGCGCGGTCCGCTGCTGCCAAGGTGCCATGTGCAAACGCATGCATTTCTCCAAGAGCATGGGTACGTGGCATCTGGGAGAGTCCACTGCGGTAGTGGATCTGGGGATGAATCCAGATATAATTCTTGACAGCTGTTTGTCACTGACTTCCCTATTTCGATAATTACAAAAGCTTACGCGCTGGGATATGTAACCCGAAAATGCTAAACTTACCATTATTGACTTCGCACAGCTCGGTATGGGGTGTGTCAAGGAGCATATCCGTCTCTTGGTGCAGCCGTACATAATACCACATTAAGCTCCGAACTCCAGGTCGCGTGCCCACCATTCGCGGAAATTAAGGTTGTTCGGCATATATCAAGCCCCTTAATTTTCCGAGGCCAATACTACGTGAACGTATTCTTTCAAAGGTGCTTACACTGGCCAGAAAATAAAGCTTTATGCGCCTGAAGGCAGTCGCCGTCATTGAAATTGCAGCACCTCTAGATAGTAAAAGAAATTCTAAAAGAATTTTGGCAAATGATGCCCTAGAACCTTGCTTTACGTAGGGGCTAGTGTCGTCGTAACAAATATTCGTGCGTCACTTGTTATGAATGAATGAATGTACCAATGCATGACATCAACGTTACCAATGCATGACGCAGCTGCCTGTGCATGCAATTTTTCATCGGCGCTTCTCGCACATGGGTTAGCTCTGCCGTTCAGTGATGAGGAGTTGTCACCGAGGAGGACGATATTGAAATATAATATGATTGATACTTAAGTAAAAAAACACTGCTTAGTACTTCAAATATTTGTGGATTTTCCCGCTTTAAACTGCTAACGCTATGAAGCGCCTCGCAGGCAATCCGAGGCGGCATCTATGCAGGATTATTCTAGTTCTACAGAAGTGAAGCTGACAGTACTGTGTCTTTCTAACAAGTGTAAAGACACAATATTAGTGAGAGAAGTACGATGCGCAACCAGCGCTGAAACTCCGTTTGCCAGTAGTAGCATCGTAACGAACAGTAATCTCCTTCGGCTTGGGCCTCCGGTAAGTGTGGCTCGGCGTGATAGGATCTCGCGCGAGCACTAAGCATCCGTTCTTCGGCTCAGCGTTCGGAAAAGGATCAACACAAGGTATGCGCTCCCCGCGCGGGCGAAGGCACCGTGCGTGAGCTCAAGTCCTAGTCACAAAGGTGTCGGCCGACGAAAGGAAGCATGTAGGTACGCGGTGAAGTCCCAAGGGAGAAGAGGCACGCAAATGCCACGAGAGTAGCCGCCAGGGGCCGCCTCGTGACGCCAACCATCGCGCGTGGAGCGCCACCGCTTACAACCGGTTTGGAGCGAGAAGGGGGTGAGGCGTAGGGATGGCAGAACAGGTGAATGGGTGCCCGCGCCATGGCGCCGGCGCAATACTCAATCCCCACAACATATACCGACTGTTTTTTTAGACCATACATAATTTATTAACACCACCTGTGGCAGGCAGCCTAATTGTAGTCATTGAGCTGGATTACTCAAAAAGAGGGGCATTACTTGCACGATAAGTAAAATTAGAATTCCAATAGTTAAATAAATCATAAAATAACTTTTTTAATTCGTCACTTCACGGACATATTGCACTTTATGAATTGCAGCCGGTGAGTTCGCAAGGCGTATACGCTTGGAATGATTTTTCAGGATGACACCAGTTTAGACATAGGCATTGACAAATTATGCGACAATGCATACAGCGGCAGTTTGCTAAAAACAAAAAGAAAGAAATGTGTGACAATAGCGAATTTTCATCGCACTATTCATGGCACATATTACGAAACCCGTGCGATCCTTAGAAGTGATTCCATGTGGATATGCCTTGAAAGCTCACCGGGTACAACTTGTAAATTGCAATATGCCCCGTGCATAAATTAAAAAAGTTGATTAGTGATTTTTGGTGAATTAGTTTATTGCGCATTTAGATTTCTCGTGCGAGTAACGTGCGCCGCTTCGAGTAATCAAGCTCAAGGACTAAAGCTGTACTAGCTGGCAAAGCCGATTAGTTTTTAAATTCAGTACGACCAAAAAAATAAAAAAAGAAAAGATCGATATATCACATGCTGAACGAGTCTTGGTCTTGCGCAACAGTAGCATATTATGTATTTTCCATGTTTTTTCCATCACTCCTCATCACGTCCAAACATCAGCGTCATAAATTCATTTTTTTTTCGATTACTACCATTACCGGTTACGAGGTAACCTTCATGCTCTTCATTGTGCCCGAGATTGCGACCGCGAAAAGAAGTGCGTTGCACTCCTCCCATCGAATACCTTTTTATATTTGTTTATGTCTGCTCTTCTTTCCTCACTAGCACCGTCGCATTTTTGTGCTCTTGGCACCCTTTTGTTACTTCACCGCACGAGGTGCACGGCCGGCTAGTAGCGCCATTAGGTGACTTCCATCTTCTGTACATTGCCTCGCACCCCTCGAACGAGGAGGACCCGACGATGAAAGTCCGGGGTCGCGCAGTAGACGCTCGCCGTGCTCGTGAACTCTAGCGCACTGTCCAGAGTCACGTACCCAGTTAGCCCGAGGAGGACCCTTGGGCACGTCCTGGCGAAGCGTGAACCGCTCCGCCATCACGTATGCCGCCGCCACCGCCACCGGGAGTCGGCGGCTCGTGGACACCCAGGGCGTGGCGGCAGCAGCAGCAGCAGCAGCGCCCTGCTCGCCGGCGCCCAGCAGAACCGCGCGCCGATTCGCGCACGCAGGCTCACTTTAATTACTCTGCGCCCAAATCGCAGAGGGCGAGAGAAGCGAACGCTGGGATAGCGAGGAAGAAAGAAAACGAAGACTACACGGTAATAATAATAATAAAAAAACAATGAATGGAGGAACGACGTGCCAGAGCGCGCGTTCCGGATAACGGATTTGCAGAGCTCCGCGTTACACTGCACAAGACCACCGCCGCAGCGACGCATGAATCAGTAACCGGCAAGATACATGCGACAGGAGGAAACTTTGTTGTTCTCTTGCGCCGGGAGTCACTGTGTTGACGGTGGCGCACTGTCCAGGCCGGCGCCCTCATAGCTCTATAACTGCACATTACGGAACGCACGCAGTGCGATGAAAAGATTGCACTTTCTTTGCGAGAGACGTTACGCTCCTGTCAGCTACTTGTGCGCGCGCCAGCAACGCGGAAGCGTGCGACCAGCACGAGCAGGCAGCCGAGATGAGCAGCGCAGCCTCGATTGAGCCCCTGCGCGAAACAGAGAAAGCGAAGGCTGCTGTCGCTGCGGAAAACGACCAGTGTGCCCCGTAAGCACAGAGGAATGGCGACGGCGGCGACGAAAACACTCTTCCGACACAGCGCACTTCCACACACAACGAAAAATTCCAGTGATACGCGGAATAGGCAGCGCCGCTGACGCTACAGTTAATGACACAAGGCCGCTCAGACCGAGGTCAGCCAGACGCGTGACACCGGCCCTTAGGTGCTTTAACCTAAGGGTGGCCGAACCGCATTCAGCTTACATCTCCTATCGTCAAGTGAGCGGGACAGTTTTCTTTCTATTTACGATGTCGTTGCGTAAGGAAGAGAAATCTATACCTACTGCGCCACGCCGTGTAAACACTTCCTGATATGCAGAGGAGGCATCTCGTGCGCGAGAAGGCAGACGCATCGGGCGCCGCTAACGAAAAGAGAGGCAGCGCGGTTTCCAGAAAAGCGCCCGTATACGAGCACTGCCGAAAATCCAATTTCCGCACGCGTTGCGAGCGCGAGGGGAGCGCGCTGTAATGGCGGAACTTGAGCGGGGCTGCAATCAAACAGCACATGACACCGCGCCAAATATCTGGAGACAAGCCCGCGGAAATATTGGCATCAACAGAAAACAGGCTGCGAAGAAAGAAGGGTATAGGCTGCATCATGGACGCAGCAGCAGTATAGGGTATACGTGAAACGTCTTTGTGCTCGCTGCAGATAGCGTATGGACGCTATAGGCTACAGAAATGACGCAACCAAATACCCAAGTTACGTTCATTTACGCATTAAAAGACTTACATGCCTAACATATGTCACATCTAGTGGCTGTCTTACGGTCCGATTTCGCAACAGTGCTCGATCTCTGTTCGTAGAGGGCCCGTTAGTTTGGCAGAGCTGTGTTTGGGCACTAGAGTCAAGAGATGTCCCTCTACTGGGGAGCCCGATACTGTCCTGCGCAGCTCGAGCACGCCGAAACGGTTGAGGCTCCTGCGCTTGCGCTCCCTTAGGAGACGGACACATTCCGCCACGGTCAAAGGGGCTGGACATCCCTCAGTCTTGCTGCCCGAGTCTCTTCACGCCATTTCTGGATACTGCGCGTCCAACGCGGGGGCGCCATAACCGAGCAAGCGTGTAATTTCTGCAATAGTATTGCTCACCAGTGTGCTTTAATACTCATGATGAGCACAGGTTTAGTTTCATGGATCTTACCTGCTATGGCTGACTGAGCTCTCGCTAACGCTAGCACCCGCGCTCGGATCAACAAACCTACTGCCGAGCTGTGCCTTTCGGAGCAAGAGGCTAAACTTAGCTCCAATTGCGTCATGCGTGGCGCGACAGCGTCGCAAGCTGTGCACGCGACACAGATACGGTGGGCTTCCTTTCTATACACGATACCAGAGTAATGGCTTGTGGGTACAGCACGGTTGCAAATATATGAGCGATAATATTATTACACGTTTTCACTGCATGTGCTTTTAGCAAACGACCACCTCTGACTGATTTTAAATACGTTTTAGGTCAAAGTGTTAACGAAAGAACGTACGTGCACACTGAGAAAAAAAAAAAAACACTCGCTTCATAAAAACGAGAGTCCTGCATTACCTAAAAAAATCTTACGCTAAAATTCATTAGCAGACGTATCATTAGCGAACACGGCCGGGCAATGGCCTACAGAACGTACGAATGAAAATCTTGCGAAATTCGGCCCAAGTTCCTGTCAGTGACTCCAGACCACGAGGTACCCAAACCAAACCATCAAATATGGACGTGGCTATAACATGAAACAGTTCACAGAATTAACTGAAGAAACACAAATAATATTTGAACCAATGAAGCTATTAGGAGGGAAAAAAAAGAATGCCAATATTTGTAGCTCAAGAAAGCAACCAACATGTTGAATGCTGCTACACGCACAAGTGCACAGGCAGTGCTGGCTTTATTCGAACCGTGCCGGTCGCACATATCAGGGATACGCGACATAGTACTCAACGATAATCATCTGCGTTGCCGGTGATACTGCGCGCACGCGCTGGTGTACCGTGAGAGCCAGGTCACTGTTGAGATTCGTTGCACCATAATTGCCCCAGGCAAACAGAAGCATTTCCCAAAGCACCTTATAGCACGTTCGCGTGGCATCAGCGGCAACGCGCCAGTGATTATCTCCGAATAGCGCACCACGCATATTATCTGACTTGTGCTGTGGCGCGTGCCCGTTAAACTAACGCGGTTTGCGTGCGTTTGCGTACACGAAACATATTATCACTGCTTGCGACAGTGCACAGTCCCAACGAAAACGATCAACACCACTCGAACGCTCATTCTGTAATATTTTCAGTAGATACAAGTAAATTGAAGTAAATGCAGTTATCAACATCAAATTTCCTGCGGTTGATCAGCAGGACCCGGCCCTCACAGCTAGCGCGCGTAATTTGCCGTCAATGACAGTGCTCGCCACAGGGCGCACTGTGAATATTGACACTCCCCTTGCTATTGTTAGTATAAGAGGTTACTACATTTATTGTACAGCCTTAAAGGTTCGAAAACATCACATAAGGCAGGGGGAAATACAGGGTAGTGCAACTATGTTGCCATGACTCCGTGCAGTTTTGAGGCATTATAACTATAGAAGATTTGGTACTATACATTTCTTACATTAGGATTCACTGTGAATGGCGTTTTACGAAATCTCTGTGCAATATGCGTATAAACAAAAATTAAGCTTCACTAAGAAACACAGCATAACTAAATTCCTATAGGCAGGGCGAGGCGTGGAGTGTAGGGTGGGAACAGAAGTTCGGAGTGTAGTTGTTTAAACATTATTGCTTTCTAACTCCCCTGTTTAGAAGGGCAGCTTCACTTTCTTTATATGCAAAATACTGTTGGCGAAGATATGGACTCAAGCGAAATAGGTGACCCGGAAAATAGATCGGCAAAGCTGTTGTTTGTGCAAGTGCAAAATCGCGAGCTTGTCATTTTGATATCGCCGGAAGGTATTCAAGTTTTGGTGAGAGATGTTTAATGCGAATCATTCTTTACCTCATTACTACCGCTTGGTGGTAGGTAGGTACGTTCCTGTCTCGCCTCACTTTAATAAAAAGAGCGTAGTGTGTGACCGACGATGGAATCAAACCTCGACCGTGGAGCAAAGCAGCCCGAGTGACCACTAGACCCCGTGCACGATCGCACGCCTACTTCTATCTTTCCAAAGTCAGCCAGTTTTTTGAAATACTCGGCGCGTGCGCCACGTGTCACTTTCTCACCTTCTTTTCTTTTGACAGCTCACACTTTGAGGCGCCTTGTTAGACTGAAAGTACTCCGGGAAGGGCTTACTTTTAAAGCGAAGCTTTCTTCGCCTCTTCTCTCCGGCGCTCCTGCTGCCTTGAAGGTGTTGCCGCGCGTGCCGCTAGCTTTCTAGCAACACCACCAGATAGCACTCGCCTCGTGGTCTTGCTTTTTGATTTTTCCTCTTGGCTAGGCCACTAATATTGAGTCCGCCTGTTACAAAGCGTTCATTCGCCACAACTTATCATCATCATCATGCTCTCGCGCGCTGCTGGGTTTCTTGCAACACCACCAGCTGGCGCTCGCCTCCGCGCATCTCGGCTGGCGTCGCCGCGGCAGCGTTTAACCGTTTGCGCGAATGGCACGTGCTGTGCTTGCTTTCTTATGCGACAAAACTTAGTGCCCTCCATTTTGCGATTAAGGATGACTAGCAAGGCTGTGTATGTGGGCGCCTTAATGGCGAGCTGCACCTCCACCGCGGGTCGGCCCGACATTGCACATTCTTCGGGATCGGCCCACGTATGCGGAGTGCTTAACGCCTGTGTCACCTCTGCCGCGGGTTGGCCCGGCATAGCACTAACTTTGGGATGGGCCCACGTACGAGGAGTGCTTAACGCCTACGTCACCTTCGCCGCGGGTCGGCCCGGCATAGCACTAACTTCAGGATCGGCCCACGTATGGGGAGTGCTTAATGCCTGCATAGCCTCCTCCGCGGGTCGGCCCGGCATGGCACTAACTTCAAGATTGGCCCACGTATGGGGAATGCTTAACGCCTACGTCATCTCCGCCGCGGGTCGGTCCGGTATTGCACTATCTTCGGGATCGGCCCACGTATGAGGAGTTTTGTGTCTACACACGGACACAATCCTGGGGGAATTCAGGTGCTGGGCTGTGGAGGTCGCGTGCTGGGTGGTGATAGTGTGAACATTTCAATCGCCCATAGCCCGAAAAGAGCTGGCGTCTCGACAGCGTACAGGCCACGTATGCATTGTTATTATATCATTAGTATTATTAGATACGAAGACATACACATACAAGTACACAAAGGAAACGGGGAGGGAGCAAGCTGAGTATGGACAGCTGGGCTAGTCGGTTGTGATTAGCATTATGAAACATCGTTCAGGATCGGCCCACGTATGAGGAGTGCTTAACGCCTACGTCACCTTCGCCGCGAGTCGGCCCGGCATAGCACTAACTTCAGCAAGCTGAGAAATGCCACCGAGAGGGTCCCAACGCCTGCCTACTCTTTCAGGAGGAGGGAACGAAAAGAAGATAAGAAACAAAGAAATCGAAAAAAAATAGGAAATAAACAAATGACAGAGACACAGACAAAAGAAAGTACGAACAGAGAAAAATTGTCAATAAACCAGAGGCCAAATCAATTTTCTACAGGAAAGTTAGCAAGGCATAGTCAAGGGGACTGGTCGTTCTGGGCAGCACTCCCTCTCGGAAACAGGCAATCGTCAACGGTCGTACACTTGTGCTCAATCAGTCCATATTCGTTGATTTGCAGATCACGTTGTGTGACGAATGTGGGACACTCCACTATAAGGTGTTCAAGTGTCTCACAGGAACCACATGACGTACACGATGGCCTGCCCACACGTCCTTGACGATACAAGCGCCAAGGACGTGTGGACTGTCCGTCCACACGCGCTATACCATACCATACCATACCATACCATACCATACCATACCATACCATACCACACGTACGAACGTATGCAAAGGAGCACGTAAACACGCGCCAGCAAAATGGCTCCAAAGTGTGCGCTCAGCCTCGAGGACACCCAGGCCGGAAAGGAGCGTCGCGCGGAACACGAGCGTCTTCACTGCGCAACAAAACGTGGCGCAGACCGAGAATGTATGTATACAACGTATACACACAATTTTATAATAATTAATTGAAAATATTTGAGTTACGTATGCAGCCTCATAATTCAATTAATGTTTAACACTTCTGCCACGATGGGATATGTCATGTGAGACAATAATAATGCTCAACCATCTCAGAGATTATGAACAATGACGTGCAACAACGCCTCAGGCGGACACGTCTCCCTGCATGTTCAGTGGACTACGCAGAAAAACAGCAGTGATGCCCGCAAGGTAACATTTAACATGAACTCGCCACTCTAGTATTGGACTAAACTCTGAAGAAATTACCCATTCGCCGCCAACATCATCGCTAAGTATCGTCAATAAGAAGAAAAAGAAAACAGCATACAAAACTTCGCTTACATCTATTCCCATAGTGCGTGGGATCCGCATATTCTTCAGTATATTTTGTATAAAAACGCTGCAACATGAAGAATTGCGGTACAGAATACCTATCGTGTAGAAGAGGGAGCGTTCGAGATTGCAAAAATATAATGAAACAAAAATACCACACCACGTGGTAGTCACAGGTGGCTTTTTTCTTGTCTTCCTAGAGCGACGTATTAAAAATAGCTGTTGCAGGTGAAGAGAAAAATGCTAGTTAGCAAAACTGTGTGCTTACGTTAATTTTTTCCATCCCATAAGCAGCAATGTCGGGCTTGAAAAATTCGTAATGGCAGTCCGTAACCTTTGCTTCAAAAGTGCAGTTTTAAGGCACATTCGCACCGAACGTGGAGCGTCTAAGCGGACAAGCGGATTTTCAAAGCGGAGAGGCGGGGAGGGCCCGCGCCTGTTCTGACCAGCCGCGTTGCCTGGCTGTCCGCGCCGCCGGGAAGGCGGAGCATCTCGCAATATCTTTAGCAATTTCAGGGACGTGCCGCCATCACTTTGGGTTTGTACGCGCACTTTCGATATCTTTTTTTTCGTCGTTGGTTGGTGTGCTCTCGTCCGCTATCTGCTTCTGCAAAATGATGAGCTCAGACGAAGAAGACGAGATCATTGGCATTTTACTCGCCACTTCTCTAGTCGATTTTCAAGATTTGTTACAGCGCAACATAAGGCAAGGTCAAAAGAAGGTGTAAAGCGACGACACGGCGCCGTGTCGTCGTTTAGACCTTTTTTTGTCCTTGTCTTGTGTTGCGCTGTAACAAACCTTACTATGAATCCCAACCAACTGGCCCAACTTGCCGTTTTGACGCTTTTGAATAACAGAAGCGAAAAGCCCAGAGAAAGACATTCGTTTGCATTCGTTCACCAGCGCTTCCGCAATGTCGCGTTCTTATTGGCTGCGGCCAAAGCGGCCAACTTATCCGCGCGGAAAAAATAGGTCCGGGCGCGATCCGGCCAAGCGGCCACGTATTTTCCGCCAAGCGGAAAATCCGCGGCCGCTTGGCCGGATCCGCTTGTCCGCTTGTCCGCTCCGCCTTCGATGTGAACGTGCCTTTACTCAGGCATATTTTCCGTGAAGTCCAGCAGCGCAAGTCAACTGAAGTGCCGACAAAGCCAAAAGTAACACGACTTCACTGTTTGTCTTGTATGTGCCACTCAGAGGTTACAAAAACTCAGAAAAAACCACTCGGATTAAAAAAACTGAATCACCGGACTCGCTTTGGCTGCGGGGAGCACTGCTCTCAACCGAAAAAACTGAAATGCAGCAATTTAAATCCTCAAAAGCCGCTATAACCCACAGTACGAGGCTCCCAGAGCCAGTAAAAAAACATGTTATTAGAAGGTCGATCTGAATTTCCTCCGATCTGAAATCGTGAATTTCCTACGCACGTTCTTCCTCTGGTGATTCTGCGCACTCCTGTGGATGCTCCTAGCATGGCTACTGCGACAGGTGATGCCATCAGATGGGTGACTTCAAGCTTCCTCAGTATAAAAGTTCCGTCGTTCTAGCACACCGGCAGTGGGCAATACAGCAGCAGCGGCTTCAGCATGTTGCCTTAACGCTTATTCTTGTTTGCACAGGCACGTTACTTAGACAGCTCGTACTGTATCCGATCCGATAATCGATTCCCGCTGCTGCTGTGTTGCCCACACAATTGTTTGATTAGTAGACTGGCCACTGTAAATAGTGCTGTCACAGCTTTGTTACCGTTCAAAATGAGTTCAAAACCCTGGCTCAACAGAAAAGGAAATGTTGTCGCAACTTTTATCTGGCCAAAGTAGCATGACTGCCTCCTCAATGATATACTGACTAAACAGAGCAGAATTGAAACACATATCGCTGATTTAAAAGAGCGCATGCTCAGCTTCGTAGCTGAACTGAGTACTTTACGTTTATTACAAACTGATGTTAATAATGTCAAGGAAACGGAAACTGATTCGGAATATAACGTCTCCAGTTTGCTATGTAAAGTCGATCAACTATAACACAGAGGTAGAAGAAACAATTTGATTGTGTATGACTTAAATGAATAAGACGGGGAGACAAATGACGGTCTCTTAAATGTGATCAAAAAAGATGTTTTCAAGGAAAAGCTTGGACTTACAATTAATAACGTAGAAAGATGTCACGGGCTAGGAAAGAAAAAAAGAAAAAGCACGCCCCATGATCTTAAGGTTCTTGGACTATCGCGATAAAAGTTCAGTGCTGAAAGTACAACAAGCTTAAAGGGAGAATGCTTTCTATAACAGAGGAATTTTCTTTGAAATTCTGAGGGCAAGAAAGAAATTATGGCAAAGCTCAAAAAAAGATCGCGATCAAGGCTCCAAAATTAAACTAGTTTTTGATAAATGCAGCATAGATGGTGAAATGTTTGTGTGGGATGTGGAAAAGGACAAACGCTGTAGGCTAAAAAGAAGGAGCAAATGACATGCTAGCCATTGCCAATCACCATTCACCATCTTAAAGATTCACTGCCGCAGCGTTGTCAGCAAAGTAGAACAGCTTGAAGGCATCCTTTGCTCGCTTGACCTCGATATTGCAGTATTGACGGAAACCTGGTTAAATGAAGATATATATGATAGCAAATTTGTCCCGATAAACTATAGAATAATGCGCAAAGACCGCTATAGAAGAGGAGGGGGCGTAGCCGTTCTTTTTAAACATTCTCTTCAAAGTTAAAGAATGCCGGAAACCTCGGCAGTAGAAAGCGTTATCCGCAACTTTTGTATTCACAACGTCAAATACATTCTTGATGCCGTATACAGGCCCCCTAACTCGCCTGTTACAAACTAGGAATGCTTAAGAGAATACATGTTGCATGAAAATATACATACATGATAAACTAATCTTACCCGGTGATTTAAACCTGCCGAATGTCGACTGGAGCACATTCACGTCCCGCTCCACCACAAATATTGATAGTGAAATGATTGATATTGCTTTTAATTTTGACTTATTACAGGTAGGTAAGGATTTCACTAGAACAAACAAAGACTCAAATGCAGTTCTCGATCTATTTTTGGTAAGTGGAAATATACAACATGATGTCTCATGTATGGTCACAGACGGCATTTCAGATCAAACAGTAGTATTGTCGTTGCAATGTGCCCCTCTCAGTAAATATGATAGGATTCAGTATTACCCGAATTCTTCACGCGCAGATGACACGTCTGCAGTTGATACACTAGCATTTCATCTGGACGACTTTAAAAACAAAACTGCTAGCATGAATTATCTGTGGCTTTTATTTAAAGTCATTTTATTCAACTGCATGCAACAGTTTGTTCCGAAGATTGCGAGGAAGTCTACGCGTCGGAATCCATGGATTTCCCGGGGGACGTTGCGCCAGCAACGCAAGCTTAAACGGCTTAAAAATTTCGCAAAAATGAAAACTTGTTCAAATTCCGAAAGGATCATTGAGGAAGCGTCAAATAAATTAAAACAAATGATCACAAATGACAAAGAGAGTTACTTTAATGTGCAGCTTCCGAGATTGATGAAAACGTCTCCAGGGAGATTTCGTACGACGATGACGCATTCTTCTTCCCTGCCCGATTTGTTTATAATAGGCGGTAAGAGTGTACACGATGAGCAGGTTGGATGTTCGGCTTTTGAGAATCATTTCAGTAGTGTATTCACAACGGATGATCGTTGTCAGCCTTCTTTTTACATGGATTTGCCTTCTATTCCCGATATTGCTATTTCTGAGAATGGCATATGGCACTTACTGCCAAAAATTGATGAAAAAAAATCGCCCGGTCCAGATCGTATTCCAAATGTCTTCTTACAACGCTATGCCGAGTGGTGTGCGAAATACTTGGAAATTTTGTTTCGTAAATCGTTACAGGATGGCATGCTTCCGGATGGCTGGAAAACAGCAATAATCAAACCCTTACATAAATCGGGAAACAAGAATTGTATAAAAAACTATCGACCAAATTCGCTAGCTTTGACAACATGCAAAATTTTCGAACACCTAATCTATAAGCATGTAATCGGTTTCCTTGATGAGCATTGCGTATTGACAAACGCTCAACACGGATTTCGGTAGGGCTTTTCCACAAACACTCAGTTAGTAGTAACGATTCACTATTTTGCCAATACAATAAATAATAGAAAACAAACCGACACTATATTAATGGATTTCAGTAAAGCATTCGACAAAGTAGCCCACAGCAAATTACTTTACAAATTAAGTTTCATACTTAGAAACGAGAAGCTATTAAAATGGATACAAGCGTACCTAACCAACGTTTCCAATTCGTTAGGATAAACCAGACTTCCTCCAACACATTACTTGTTGCTTCTGACTTTACGTGGAGGACTGTATACTATATGACGAAATTGACTCACCCCAAGATCAAATCAGGCTAAATAGTGAACTTTGGCAAAATAGTTGCATGATGCCATCAATGGCAAATGGCTATTAACTATGAAAAAACCGTCTTTATGAGAACAACATTAAGGAAAAAGCCCCTTCTCTTCCACTATTTTACCCAGAACACTTATATCTCCAAAGTATCTCACTATAAATACATCGGTATACACATATCTCACAATCTTTCCTGGTGAAAACAGTGTAATGGCTAATTGTCATCGCAAATTGTTCACCCTCAGACGGTCGCTAAGATTCTCCACACCAGCTGTCCGCCTCCTGGCATGTAATAGAATAGTTCGTCCTACTTTAGAATTTGCAATAATCATTTGGGACCCCTACACAAAAACAACTATTGAAAAATTAGAAATAACTCAAAAGAAAGCTGTCAGATTTATCTACCGTTCTTAAGGTCGAACTTCTATAACAGATCTCCTTAAACGTAGTGGCTTCTCCTCGATTAGAGAACAAAATCGTATTTCCCGAGTAAAATTCTTTTTTCAGCTGATGAATGGCCACTACCATATTGATACCTCGTACATCTTAACAGTTTTAACTGATTATGTTACTCGTCATAAACACTCCCTTGCACTAACCCCGTTAACACCGCATAACAACTGCTTCAAGTACTCTTATTTTACAAGAACAATTGTTGATTGGAATAAGCTACTTGATGAAGTTGTTACACTAAATTCTTTATCAGGTTTTCAGGCGCACCTGTATTCATGACTCAACCGCACATAGTTTATTTGCTTTTTTTTTCATGCATTCTGTCCTTTTTCCATGTTGAATTCAAGCATCGGCATGATTGCTTGAATTGTATGTTTGTATGAATGTACTTGTATTTTCCCACCCTGGTAAGATCTTGTAAAAGATCGCAGTACTTATAAATAAGTAAATAAATAAATAAATAAATAAATTACACTGTAACCGCACAAATGACAGCTTAAGTCTTTGGGTGAGGCATTTCACCCAAAATTTCACGTTTTTCTTTCGTCTCGGTCTTTACTTAGCGAGGGTCTCGAATCCGGCAGCTTGAGTATATTTATTGATCAGTTGCCTTCACCTCAAAAGTTCACGTACTAGGTGACGCCTCCGGCAGAAAGGATGTGCCACAACCGCCGCCAAGACCGTGAGTGGTGGCGCTGGTCAACACTCTCAGGGTTAGTTCTAGTAGTTAAACATAAATACCCCACAAAGTGAATAGGAAAACTCAAACTAAAAGCTCAATTGGTAAGAGAATCACACGCGTAATGCGGATACGTGGGTTTGCATCGCAGCTGCGGCCAACTGTTTTTTTCCCACGCACTTTGATTTTCCATTTATTCATCATTTCATTCATTCGTATAAGAGCGGCGGATAATCTCCCATATACTCTACTTTTTGTCATTGTGTGTTGGCTTATTATGATATAACTATATACGTATAAAATTAAGTTAGCAAGTTTTCAATTCCGTAACTCAGTAATGAATAATGGTATCGCAATTAACTAAGGAATACCTATTGAAGCAGCTAAAGTGGACAAAATTGATGTATAAGACACCGCTCTGAAACAAACCACCTATTTTTGAGTAAGACTTAGCAAGATCCCAGTAAACATTTTAACAGTTTCACATACATTGTACATTTATATATCAAATTTGTCCGCTTTATACGCTCTGACATACGAAGCTGACAGAACTACAATATGAGCTTTTTGTGCATAATTACAGATTTTTAAACTTCATACTTCAACTTCTTTTTATATTACCACAATTACGGAACATTTGGGAAAGATTTAAGGGCCTAAATCACAACTCTGCGTGTATATTGAGTCACTAGAATTGAACTTTCTCAAGTGCACCGATTTCCACTCAAATAGGTCCCGCTATCGTTTTATAAAAGTATTTCTGCTTAGAAAAATCGTAGTTATATATAGCCGTGAGCTAGAACTTCCTCTGGATGGGGCATCATAACAGTTTCCCTGCGAAAGTATGCCAGATCTCCAATGAAGTGTTTCAGTTCCCATACGCAGGAATTAAATACATATTGGAGTGACGCTTCGCTAATCTATCCCTGCTGGAGGTGCCATGTGCTATAAGAAAGTCGCAGTTTTGCCGAAAGGCGAAGTACCGATTACGATACTAAATTAGTATAGCTATACGAAGTAAGAATAGCAGCTTTATCGGTTGTATTTTTTCACATTCGCGTACCAACTAAATTAAAAATGATATAATATGTTATGCGCGACTGAACGAGGACATCGAAAGGAAGACACACAGAGACAGCGCTGTCTCTGTGTGTCCGTTTCTTTCCACATCTTCGTTCAGTCGCCCTTGCACATGCTAATAGATTCAAACCAACCAGCTAAATTATTAAGCATGGTGTCACGCGCGCCGAAGAAAAAATTAATACATCTCGCTCGATGAGCGCAGAAACTTGCTGTGAAAATGCTGGAGTGGCGAATCGCGGCAGCAGCAACAATCGAATTGCCACTCGTGCATCGGTCGCATCAAAGCGAACGAAACGTAGAAAGCACAGCGCATATGAAGCTACGGGCACCACGCGCACTCTGCAAACATCGCAGATCGCTTTGAAGGTGAGGGCCGCGCGGGGGCGCAATTTCGACACGTCGCAGATCGCTTTAACGATACGGCGCCCGCAAGACCGCTCCCTAAGCAGCAGCAGCCGGAGAAGAACGTCCTGCCCGCTCTCGCAGTGACCAAACACGAACTTAGCACAGCAGTACACGGGTGTCTGCATTTCGTTCCCGTCGAAGTGCGGCCGCCACAATGTAAACACGCTACCCGTCTTGCTTCTCCTCTCAGCAAAAATATTATTCTAAACCGAACGGGAAGCGTTAGCTCATTGGAAATGAGCAATACTTTCTTCTGACAACGACTCCACCGCAATTCGTGAGTTATGTCGAACTTAAATGTAGCATTTAAGATGAGGTTTCAGAAAGCCGAATATTTATTTAGCTTCCACTTTTTTAAGTTCTAAGAATGTGCGAAATTTCTAGAAATAATACTTGAAGTATACGACTCCGTATGTCAGCAACTAAAAACGATATCAAAATTCTGTAAGCTGCACCTCATACTTCATTTATAGCGGACAAAAATTATATATCGTATACCATGAAACACTCCACTAACTCCTGAATATGGCATTCGAAAAATCTTCATAAGCATAGTAACAATTTCACATAAGTTATAAATTCATTCATCCAATTTTTCCGATTGAGATGCTCCAAGGGATGCAGTTTATAGAGATGCGATGTCAGTTTTTCATGCGAACTAACGGATTTGTAAACTTCTTTTCTCAGATTCATCGATTTTCGATAATTCTTGTCAATAATACCATGGCCTAAATCAAAATCATTATTGCAGCGATCACTGTGATCTTGAATGCAACAATTCTCATTATGATCGGTTGAGCGATTTTCTCATAAAATCATTCATGCGTTTTACATGTATTTGAGGAGCCGGAATGCAAGAAACACCCGAGCTAAAGCTTCCTCTTAATGCATCACACCGGTTCTGTAGGAAGCCCACGAAACATAACGCTGACTATACAGAAACCCCCGGCCGCAGTGGTTAAAAAATAATAGGAAAACGAAACAGTGAAGAAAGTAAACTCAACGGAAGCTTTGCGGAAGCCGTAATCTCGGCCACACATCTTACCCTGAATGCCAACGAGCTGTCTGGCAAGGAGACTAGCAAAATCATCGTTTCATTGCCAGTCGAGCAAGTAGCAGGTTGTCTTCAAGATAAGGCTGATACATAAGCGCGCTCATACCGATGTGAAGCAACAGTCTCAGGGTGTGTGCTTCTTTTTATTATGTTTTCCTTAGTTTGGCGTCATGGCATACATCACGGCGCGAATTTCAAATCTTTAAGGTCGATACGCCATGTGGTGGAGAAAAAAGAAACTAAACGTATGTCCAGAATTCCTGGGTATGTCGCCCCCGTGCCTCGCCCGCGACAGGAGAAGGCGCGCTTCTGGCTGGCCTTCCTGGTTCGAACACGCGAGATAAAGCCGCGTTCGCCCACTCGCACTCGCACGCTTTCACTCGCACGTAGAGCATACGGCGCGCAGCGACGATATTATCGCCCTTGCAGTTTATACGGAATCTCACGGCGACGGCGACGACAAAAATGCGCAAGGAGTGTCCATATAGTTGCTATCGCAATAATATTAGGAAGTCCCGTGATGACGCAAGCAGTGGCAGAGCACCGGATGCAACCACTAACTGAACTGAGCCGACTTACGGCGAAAGATAAATTTGCCGAGCGTCGGGAATGAGCCAGATGAATCAAATTTACCATATCATTTGCAGTCGCCGCTTGTTCAATCCATGGGTAAACAACGCCGGTGTAGAGGAGCCAAAGCGGCACCCCAGAAGGAGTGCGTTAAGAAGGCGCGGGGCTCGGTCATACACCCCAACAACGAAAGGAACGATCGAAGAAAAGCCCTTTAAGAGCTGCAGTATGCATTATTTCTGTCTTTCTGTGTGTCTGTCTGTCTGTGCAGGTACTTGGAACACTAAGGTGATGACGGCAATGAGATATCACTGGTGTAGTTTCACTGCTATTCCAAGTAACCATTGTTTGCATCATGCACCAGGTAGTTTGGTCACAGCAATGTGAAGGTTATCCTCTGTAGCAAGTGACGATAAGCCGTCGCGTATGGGTTTCCTACATGCGGAAATTGAGTCACAAAATAAACATCATCATCATCATCAGCCTGGTTACGCCCACTGCAGGGCAAAGGCCTCTCCCATACTTCTCCAACTACCCCGGTCCTGTACTAATTGTGGCCATGTTGTCCCTGCAAACTTCCTAATGTCATCCGCTCACCTAACTTTCTGCCGCCCCCTGCTACGCTTTCCTTCCCCTGGAATCCAGTCCGTAACCCTTAATGACCATCGCTTATCTTCTCTCCTCATTCCATGTCCTGCCCATGCCCATTTCTTTTTCTTGATTTAAACTAAGATGTCATTATCTCGAGTTTGTTCCCTCACCCAATCTGCTCTTTTCTTATCCCTTAACGTTACACCTATCGTTCTTCTTTCCATAGCCCGTTGTGTCGTCCTCAATTTAAGAAGGACCTTTTTCGTAAGCCTCCAGGTCTGTGCCCCGTACGTGAGTACTGGTAAGACACAGCTGTTATACACTTTTCTCAAGAGGGACAATGGCAACCTGCTGTTTATAATCTGAGAATGCCTGCCAAATGCACCCCAGCCCATTCTCCTGATTATTTCAGTCTCATGATCCGAATCCGCGGTCACTTCCTGCCCTAAGTAGACGTATTCCCTTACCACCTCCAGTGCCTCGCTACCTATCGTAAACTGCTGTTCTCTTGCAATATTGTTAAACATTACTTTAGTTTGCTGCAGATTAATTTTTAGACCCACCCTTCTCCTTTGCCTCTCCAAGTCAGTGAGCATGCATGGCAATTGGTCCCCTAAGTTACTAAGCAAGGCAATATCATCAGCGAATCGGAAGTTACTCAGATACTCTCGATTAACTTTTATCCCCAATTCTTCCCAATCCAGGTCTCTGAATACCTCGCGTAAACACGCTGTTAATAGCATTGCAGAGATCGTATCTCCCTGCCTGACGCCTTTCTTTATTGGGATTTTGTTGCTTGCTTTATGGAGGACTACGGTGGCTGTGGAGCCGCTATAGATATCTTTCAGTATTTTTACATACGGCTCGTCTACACCCTGATTCCGTAATGCCTCCATGACTGCTGAGGTTTCGACAGAATCGAACGCTTTCTCGTAATCAATGAAAGCTATACATAAGGGTTGGTTATATTCCGCACATTTCTCTATCACTTGATTGATAGTGTGAATATGGTCTATTGTTGAGTAGCATTTACGGAATCCTGCCTGGTCCTTTGGTTGACAGAAGTCTAGGGTGTTCCTGATTCTATTTGCGATTACCTTAGTAAATACTTTGTAGGCGACAGACAGTAAGCTGATCGGTCTATGGTTTTTCAATTCTTTGGCGTCCCCTTTCTTATGGATTAGGATTATGTTAGCGTTCTTCCGAGATTCCGGTACGCTCGAGGTCATGAGAGATTGCGTATACAGGGTGGCCAGTTTCTTTAGAACAATCTGCCCACCATCCTTCGACAAATCTGCTGTTACCTGATCCTCCCTAGCTGGCTTCCTCATTTGCATAGCTCCTAAGGCTTTCTTTACTTCTTCCGGCGTTACTTGTGAGATTTCAAATTCCTCTAGACTATTCTCTCTTCCATGATCATCGTGGGTGCCACTGGTGCTGTATAAATCTCTATAGAACTCCTCAGCCACTTGAACTATCTCATCCATATTAGTAATGATATTTCCGGCTTTGTCTCGTAACGCATTCGTCTGATTTCTGCCTATTCCTAGTTTCTTCTTCACTGCTTTTAGGCTTCCTCCGTTCCTGAGGGCGTGCTCAATTCTATCCATATTATGCTTCCTTATGTTCGTTAACTTACTCTTGTTGATTAACCTCGAACGTTCTGCCAGTTCTATTCTAGCTGTAGGGTTAGACTTTCATACATTGGCGTTTCTTAATCAAATATTTCGCCTCCTTCGATAGCTTACCGGTATGCTGTCTAACGAAGTTACCACCGACTTTTATAGCACACTCCTTAATGATGCCCATAAGATCATCGTTCATTGCTTCAACACTAAGCTCCTCTTCCTGAGTTAAAGCCGAATACCTGTTTTGTAGCTCGATCCGGAATTCCTCTATTTTTCCTCTTACCGCTTACTCATTCATCGGCTTCTTATGTACCAGTTTCTTCCGTACCCTCCTCAAATCTAGGCTAATTCGACACCTTACCATCCTATTGTCACTGCAGCGCACCTTGCCGAGCACGTCCACATCTTGTATGACGCCAGGGGTAGCGCAGAGTATAAAGTCTATTTCATTTCTAGTCTCCCACTTCGGGCTCTTCCACGTCCACTCTCGGCTATCCTGCTTGCGGAAGAAGGTATTCATTATGCGCATATTATTCTGTTCTGCAAACTCTACTAATCACTATCCCCTGCTATTCCTAGAGCCTGTGCCTTATTACCCCACTTACTTGTCTCCAGCCTGCTTCTTGCCTACCCTGGCATTGAAGTCGCCCATCAGTATAGTGTATATTGTTTTGACTTTACCAATCACCGATTCCACGTCTTCATAGAAGATTTCGACTTCCTGGTCATCATTACTGGATGTAAGGGCGTAGACCTGTACGACCTTCAATTTGTACCTCTTATTAAGTTTCACAAGACCAACCACCCTCTCGTTAATGCTATAGAATTGCTGTATGTTACCAGCTATATCCTTATTAATCAGGAATCGAACTCGTAGTTCTCGCCTCTCCGCTAAGCCCCGGTAGCACAGGACTTGCCTGCTTTTTAGCACTGTATATGCTTCTTTTCTCCTCCTCACTTCACTGTGCCCTATTGTAGCCCATTTGCTGCCCTCTAATTCCTCCAATAGCACCGCTAGGCTCACCTAACTAGATAACGTTCTAGTGTTAAACGTTGCCAGGTTCAGATTCCAATGGTGGCCTGTTCTGACCCAGATATTCTTAGCGCCCTCTGCTGCGTGACAGGTCTGACCACCGCCGTGGTCAGTTGCTTAGCAGCCGCTGGGGACTGAGGGACAAAATAAACAGCTGTAGTATAAATCTTACAGGCAGATGTTTCTTACAGCTATTGCATCGCTTGCAGATATGCTTTGGTAGTGTCAGTGCTTGAAATCAATTCATTCTGTATCGTATGAACGGCGTAATCTACCAGCAGTGCCTTTGTCTTGACCGCTAACATCCGCGTGGCAGTGAGTGCCATGTGGGTGGTGCTTTGTGCGTTGTTGGCAGAATGCTACCCTCTGTGTCCTCCTATAGATGTATTAATCACGAAGTGTATATGTCTGGGGAGCCATGCAATTTGGAAGAGTTGTCTAGTTTGTGGCGGAAGTAATATGCTGGCATGGGTACATGAGTACCTACATCGACAGGTGGAGCTTATATGGTTCACCGGTCATGAGCGGATCATGAGGAATGAGAGAACTAATCAGACTACCTGTGGTATGGCGCGCCAAACTCCCAACATTGCCATTCCCCGACCGACTCTACCAGTGACACAAAAACCACCTCCAAAATTACACCCATGCAGGGACGTGCACTGAAAATACATTAAGCTACGCCCATACGTTACAAGGCAACAACGTACATTCATCACCATACTCACTCCAGCACGTAAACACCTTTTCAGAGGTCTACTCACTAAAGACCCTCCTCACTGTGGTGGCTATCCGAACACAACACGCATTCCATGGCAATTCCACCCAACACTACCCACTTATCCAAACCTTCATACCTCCCACCCACCTCTTCCGCCGCATAGCCGACGCCCGCAACCTCCCGTCACGACCAATGGTTCCTTGCGGACTTTACTGGCCTAGCGCTGAAGCAACGCCACAAACTGGACTCATGGTATCGATACTTTTTCTCCTCACACGAAAAAGTGATTTATCTCTCTCTCTCTCTCTCTGTTGTAAGTGAAAGCTTTCAGTCTTTACGCAAACATAAGAAGCCTATAGTGTAAAACACGCAATTCGCGTTCATTGACTATGACGTGCTGGTGTTTCTGAACGAGCCGTGTTTTTACATAAGAACACTTTTTTCTTCCTTAAACGTTAACCCTCGTTTCTGGCGTTCTGGGCACGCATGACTCTCCAGTTTTCAACAAATGCGGTGGATTTGCAGGCGTGAGGCTGTGCCCCCTCCACATTTACGTTGTGTGCTGAAATCGCGTCAATTTGTTCAAAGAGAAAATTTATCAAGTGTCCACTTCGTTGTTGCTAGCTTTCATATGAAAACACCTTTTTTTTTCAGGGCAGATATATAGATAGCTGTAAGAATTACCCGTACTCTTGTCATCCGGTCGCGACTCATTCGGCATCTTACCATGTATTCGTTCTCTCCTCACAAAATAAAAAAAGCTCAAGAAGGGAGGTTCTCGTCGCCGACACACACGTGAAAGTGCGAAACGGGCGGAATAATATTCAATGTTCCCTCACATCGACCAATCCATGGGCTGTGACATTTACCCTTTGCGCTGATTTTGACTCTATGCGCTCTATCTCCACCTTCCAGACAGAGCGGTGCTGTCCGCAGAGGTCCACAAACCGCGGCGAGCACTCAAGGACCGAGCCAAAAACCGTGTCAGGACATCGTTTCGGCGCTCGGTGCTCAACGGCCGGCTTCAAAAACGCGGTGGTCCGCGGGGGAACCGGTGATCGACGGTTGCTGCGCTTCTCACAGCGCCGCTTGTCTCGTCCACGACGACTCGGCTTCTGGATGGAGGCGACACTAAAGTGAAATCTCCGGGGAGCGCTGCTGCGTCTGGCATTCGGCACCCGTTTGTGGCCGCGACATCTCCTAAGTGGAAAGCTTTCTCCCCCGTTTCCATCGCCCGCGAGGGTTGCCCGTCGGGGCCGCTGGGGAGATCGTGCCCGTGCAGTGTGTACTTGTCGTGCACAACCGGATGGGGGAGGGGGGGGGGACGCTGGGTCAGGTGGCGAGGGCACGCCGTGCGCTCGACACCTGGGCAGGGGACGTCGCCGGGGGGTTGCGGACGCGCCCTTCCTTCGTGTGCACTAGAGAGGACGAGACAGGACGGGTTTAGGCAGCGCAGCTAACTCAATGTCGCCAGTTTGGTGCGGTGGTCGACGAACGAGGTGGCTGGAATGGCCAAAGATAACAACACGAAACAAAACCGAACCCTAACAACACCGAATATCTGCGGCCTCAACGCCACGTGCCTTTCATGCCATAAAAGACAGAAACGAGATGAATTTGAACGTTGATGGGAACGTTAGTAAATAGAAAACAAGAAGGAAGCCTATCGCAGAGGCGCCATTGTATTCAGGCTCTTGGCATTCTGGCGGTTTCTACAAGCAGCTCGTACGAAGGTTCGAAGGAACCCAAGCATAAATTTCTTGCAATATTGTCTTTCATTTTTTTTTCTTACGAGCTGCTGTTTGTTGTGTGATTGCGGCTTATCACCAATGGTCTTGAGGACCAACGCACTTGACAGCGTCTCTTGGAGAGAGGTGCATTTGAATTATGCAGAAGCGGAGGCTCACTCGCCCTGATTCGGAGCGCAGCGGGGCGACACAGGCGAATGTCAAATGTGTTTCACAAGTGACATCGCAGACGAGTAGCGGGTCCCTGATGTTTCTTCTTGCTTCTGAAGCGCTTTCCTTGCTATGCCTGTCACAGAGAATGAGCGTTTTGATCACTCAGAGGCAAGAGAACTTTCGAACGGGCCTCAAGAGACAGCGTCACTGCTCTCTGCTTTTTCCAAGAACACTTTGGTCCTAGAAGCACGCAGAGAGCGTGTGCGCACGGTATACTACGGCAAAGTCATTAGAGCTAACGGTTTGGCGAAAACAAATGGCATGTCTACTAGAAATTTTTTACGTTTGTCAGCGATCTGCCAATGTTAGCCAGGAACTTTCCCACACGATCTGGTGTACCATTATAAAGATGTTTGCTGAAAGTATCATTAATAGCCGAACACAACTGTCATCAAAGCTACCAGAAATTTTGGTTACATTATGACGTGTTTTTGATGCATGCTTGATAACCTTCTGCATGTATTCGGCCACCGCGTTTTTGATGCATTCTTGATTGCTCCATTTGTGGTGCATTCTTGATTACAGGGTCTAGGAGAAGCTCACAACCAAGAACCACAGTACGCCTTAGTTATTTGCAGAATCCAATAGATGCTGCTAAAAAAAAGACTTTTTTTCATGTACAGCACGAGACAACGAAAATCACAACGCTTCCACACATGCCTCTTCAATCTACGCACTCCTACGAACAAAGTAAATCTAACACGGAATATACATGCACACAGTACATTGCCTCACAAATGCTGTTTGAATTGCCCACAGAAACATATCTACCAAGCTGCATTTGTAACCATGGTGTCTTGATCCCCAACATGGTGCCAGCGGGAGCGTAAATTAATCTCCATAGAATGCTTGTTACAATACAGTGACCGAGTAAGGACATCAGCTACGCGCATACAGATTATCATAGAGCCACAATATATGAACACGTTTGAATTAGCAACCATTGACTATTTCCACGATCACCACGACGACCCAAGCATGTATAAGAAGTTTTGCTTCTAAGCAGTCGCGGATGAATGGTGCTTCAAAAAATAGCGCTGACTTTTACAAAATGCGCACTGTTGATAGTGCTTGAAAATTTTCTTGCCTAATCTTTTACAGAAATGAAAAAAAAAACGGGCTGCCATGCGGCGGCATCCGTAAACCACTGCGAAGCGGCACGTGTGCGAGCCTGCTCGCGGTGTACAGGTGCGTCCACGTTGGAACACCAGGTGGCCTGCGGAGCGAGTCGACGCACTCCACATCGGCTCCGCAAATTTCGACTCGGGAAGGTGGATTTTCTACCCATAGTGGCTTGACTCCCGCTACATTTGGTCAGTGAAGGTGTTCTGGACCCGTTTCGACTATTCTTCGGCCAATTCCGGGCGTACTTCAAGTCCAGTACTTTTTCCTGCTCCGAACCGGGCGCAGACGCCGGTCAGAATTAAGGTCTCCAGCGCGTCGAACACTCCTCTCACCTCCGCAGAAACCCATTCCAGGATGGTGTACTGCATGAAAGGCGAGGAGATCTCGCCCGAAGAGTACGCCAACGATCCACGTTGGTTCCGCGCTATCAACGCAAGAAACGTGGTCTACTCCACCCTCGCCGCCACGACTTTGGCACCCAAGCAGGGCTCCTGCTCTATTACCCATCGGTCACGCCATGCCTGCATCACCCAACACAAGCAATTCAAAGATTTTGAAGCTCAAAGGCCACGCTCCACTCCCGAAACTCACAGTAACGAACCTGAAAATTATTTTTCGCCCAAGCGGAGGAATTGATCTCAGCAATGTAGCGGCGGTGCTTTGCTTCCGTTAGTGTGCGCAACCGTCAAGAGCAACTACAACTACGCTCGCAGTCACGATCTGCTCAGAATTAATCCAAACATCAACTCGTTCACTATAAGCACTCCGGCAGAAGAACGAGCAAAAATCTACGTACCAATTCAGACGCTCCAAATCGACAAGCTGTTCTCAGTAAAGGCCTACATCACCGCGCCTTATGATGCCATCCGTGGAATCATGCACAACGTAGTATATAATCAATCAGAGGAAGATATTTTCCAAGACCTCGTCACGTTTAGTCCCAGCTGCTCTATTTTTGCGGTTAAAATTTTACGGAGTCGTCTACTCATGCCACCCCTTCAAGGCCAAGGTAGAAGCATTCTTCAACGGCTGAAGACCGGGCAATAGGGCAGACGTCTGCTCGCAAACCGTCACCAACCGCTGCCACAGGTGCGGGGAGGCAGATCCGCCGTCACCAACCCCAACATGCGACTCCAGGTGCATCCTGTGAGGTGGATCCCAACTCACGGGGTCCAAAAAATGCAAATACTAGTTTGACCGCACTGATAACCCTAAGGCAAGCACCACCACTTCATCCAACCCACCTAGCTTCTCGGAGAATCCATCAACAAAGAACACGGGCCTGCAATCCCGGTCATCACGCAGCAGGTCCTGGTCCAACTCCAGGAATAGAACTGGATGCAGATCAACCTCCAGGAGAAGCCGGCACAGGAGCCGGTCGTCATACTTTCCAGCTCTACCCGGAAACAAAGCCCAGCCCACTGAAAAACAGGTGAGCTGGAAGGCGGTGCCTCCCTCGCTGGTTAAAAAAACTGAGGAGCTGAGATCCGAACCCAGACAACAGGGACTCGAAATTGCAGAGCTCCGACAGCAGCTGCAGCTACTCCTCAGGAGAGGACAGTCTCCTAAGCGCTTAGACACCCCCACCTCCGTGCAAACGCGAACTACGTACCGCACCCAAATAACCAATACTCATACCCCCTGCTCCTCCTCTTCACGCGCCGCCTCACCTGCACGTAACCCACCGACCAAAAGAAAGGCGCAGGCTGAATGCCGAAAAACAATGCCGATTCCATGACCGTTGGCATCGGTTCGAACTTCCGTTGGAGCGGTCTCGTCAAAATGGTCAAGAGCTGGTGGTGAACTAAGCCGCACGGTAAGCTCAGCGATTGCAGTATTTTGTTCCGTACCCGCAGACAAAAACAGCATCTTTCTTGAGAACATCTGTGAGAAGACGTGCAACGTTGGCGAAATTGAGTATGAGCCAGCGAAACTATGAGAACAGGCCCACAAAGCTTTGAACGATGTTCGCGCAAGTCGCCAAGAGAAAATTCTCGGTTTATATATATTATAAAGCTGTGTATATGAATTAGAGCATATATCTTGGATGTGTTGGACATCAGCGAACGCTATAGAAACCTTTGTACATTTATTGACAAAAATTGTATTGTATATTTTCTACTGATTGGCTGCTGTAAACTTGCTGTAAATGTCTTTGGTGTTTATACATCAGGCATATAAGCTGACAATCTTCATAGGTTTATCTCCAAAAATCGCGATGTGTATTCTACACCGAGTGACAACTACCAACATGATGTTAAAAGTAAGGAGCTATCAAGTTTATGGGAACACTCTGATGCATCGTGAAAAACATGTGAAGGTGTAATCAGAAATTCAAGAACAATTTCTGTGATTGTAAGGCCTCGCGAACCGCTGAAGTTGAGCTACGCTGCTGTGCATAGCTTGAACACCGCTTGAACTACTGGCCCATCAAATTCCCGCAGAATATCTGTCGATGAAATTATAATATTCTCAAAAATACACCTACTAGTTCATGAAACAATGACAGCACAAAGTGATAAAGAAGTTGAGTTTAGAGAAAGAAAGGACCGCAAGAAAGAATTGAAAGTGTAGATTTGTCGTGAGAGTACATTAAGCTCATTACGATAACAACATAATGCAAGTAAGTCACTGCTCGGCGACTGCAAGATAAATGCCAAGCGACGCATTGCATTCATAGCCGGGCAGTGTCCCTCTTGCCTGGGAAAAAAGTAGTCCTCGTATATATGCGGGCTGGATCATCTCGAATCATAGGCGCATCGGAAACCGGAGCACTCTCGTAGAATGAGTTTCCTTTGTTGACACTGCCAAACAAGAAATGCTTTTAAAATAAATTATCATTTTTCAACACTACTCTTCCAAACATGATGAACACTAACTTGGAAAGCTATTGGAAGGCATTAAAAAAGAAAAATGACCACAAGTTAGCATTATCCTATCCATCTGGTGATCCCGTGCCGCCGTCGCTGACTGCCTCTGTGCTGAATGATAGCTTCCTTCTATCATTTTCATCTGCGAAATCGTTTGCGACGCCTAACCCTTCATGATTCAATTACCTTCCCATGGATCCGATAGTTTTTGATTCAGTTGGACTCACAAAAACAATCGACAAACTAAGAATAAGTTTCACTTGGGGAGCAGATCAGATTAACACGAAATTCCTCAAAAACACGAAAGAGTGCTGTTAAATTATTCTAGAGGGTCCTTTTTCACAATCGTATGACTCTTGTACTTTACCAGAAGATAGGAAAATACGTAAAATTGTGCCAGTTTTCAAATCAGGTAAACGAAATAGTCCGTTAAACTTTCGACATATTTCACTCAAGTCTGCTCGAAGTAAAATTTTGGAACATATCATTTTCACACACCTTGTGAAGTATCTAGAGGACAGTAGTTTTTTGTCGAATTCGCAATATGGCTTCCGTAAGTTTCTCTCGTGTGAAAGCCAACTTATCCCCTTCACAAAGAACTTCACCTTGGCTTTATTGTAGATTGTATATTTTTTTAGATTTCGCAAATGCTTTTGATAAAGTTTATAACTCCTTACTGTTCCATAAACTAAGTGCATTAAATATTGACCCTCAAGTACTTGATTGGACTCGCGAATTTCTTTCCTGCCGTGTCCCGTATGTTTCAGCTAACGGCTGCGATTCGCCATTGGCTCCAGTCGGTTCCAGCGTACCTCAAGGGTCAGTCCTTGGTCCCCTTTTATTTCTCCTTTATATGAATGATTTAACTGCTAACATTTCTTCCCAAGCTTGTTTATTCGTCGACGACTGTGTCACTTGGCGGAAAATAGCCATCGATTCAGACGTAACATCACTTAAGCATGATCTAAATATCGTGACAGAGTGGTGTCACACGTGGCTCATGGAATTAAAAGTTGCTAAATGCAAAAGCATGCGCGTAACTAGGCGTTACATTATCTCTCCGTCCTACCTTCTTAACAACAACTCCCTGCAAAGTACAGCTTCCTATCGCTATCTTGGTGTTTGCATATGCAGTGACTTATCATGGAAACATCACGTTGATTCTTTAATATCTAAAGCGAACCAAACTTTAGGTTGCTTGAAAAGAAAATTTTACCTTGCCCCACTGTCACTCAAACTGTTACGTTATACAACCTACGTTCGGCCCCAGCTAGAATACGCTTCGTCTGTGCGTGATCCACATCACTCTACATTGATACATGGCACTGAGGCAGTGCAAAATCGCTCCGCTCGCACTATTTCAGCTAACTATAACCGAAATGCCAGCGTCACAGAAATGAAAACCACTCTTGGTCTTCCTTCTTTTGCCAACTGCAGAAAGCAGTCACGCATTCATCGTTTCCACCAAATGTACTACCACAACCCTGCTATTCAATTCTTGTTCATCCTACCAGCGCCATTTCGATCACACCGGCTTAATCTTCCCCATAAAGTTAGCGTACCATATTTTTCAACTACTGTAGGGTCGCAATCATTTGTCCCCAGAACCACAAGGGACTGGAATAACTTACCTGCCTTCATAACGGACATAGCTGATCCGACTGCCTTTAAAAAATGCCCTATCAAACTTATTGTAGGACCACACATTACTTTCTCGTGTATAGTTCACTCTACGGCAATATGTAGTTATTCTATATAATAATTTGTATTATTGTTCTGTATAATACTGCGCTCCTTCTGTTATTCTTATTTTTTGTGTTAACATTTACTATATATGCCCCTCCCCTCTGTAATGCATTTATATCCTAAGGGTATTGGAAATAAGTAAACAAATAAATAAATATATATATAAATATGAGATGGCGCGTGCAATCTGGAAAGTAGTAATGGTGCCTGTACTAACGTTCGCAAATGCCATTCTGTGTTTAAAATCGGACATCTTGTCGGGGCTGGAAGTTAACCAAAACTCGGTAGGCTGGTTGCCTTAGGGGGCGCACGCCAAAACCAGAAATGAGGCTGCGCAGGGTGACATGGACGGGGCCTATTTGCAAGTTAGAGAAGTGCAGAGTATAATTTGTTTTGAAGAAGCTCATCAGGGACATGGATGAGAATAAGTGAATGGCGAAAGTGCACACGTATTTCTACCTGAAAAGCGCGGACACAGTATGGAGGAAGAGGTCAAGAAAGTTGGAAACAAATTAGAGGGAATTGAAAGCGTAAATAGACAACCAGGAGTCATTAGAAAGAAAACGAGAGAAACATAGACATTGAATTGGATACAAAGAATGGAAGCAATGAATTTCATGGAGATTTACAAGTATATAAAGAAAGAAATTAGAAGGGAAAATTTGTAGGAAAACACGAAGGGAAGTGGCTTGCTATTTGGGGCTCGAGCTGGTTGCCTATAAGGACAAAAGATCTCGGAGTAAGTATTCGCAACTTAATGAGGCATGTGTATGCTGCAGAAAATATTCGCAGACCACTCAGCACACCGTAATAGAATGCAAACGGATTGATCTAGTGAGACCTGTAGGTGACGTACACATTCCAGAAGCGCTTGGATTTAAAGTGGACGGGAACATCAACCACTCAGCAGCCGAGATATGCAAGAGACGTTTAGAGTATTGATGAAAAAAAAATGCAGGGAAGAGTTTGATGCAACCGGATCCGTTACAGGCATAGGCAGTGGTGCAAGCTAAATAGGTAGATACAGAAGTTATGTGGAAGTGAAAAAAAATTATTAACGCGATGTAAACGAAAATGCTAGGACGAAGACCATTTACCGAATACCCGAGTAACCCAAGCAGACTCGGTGACTATTTGTGACCGGCCAGTTTCAAAGGGGATGCCAATGCATCATCGTCATCATCATCATCATCATCCTTCAGGTGGCACGCATTGCCCAGATTTGTTGATGTGTTGTGAAAGTGTGCCATGCCTAGTGTGAGGAGAAGTCTGAAGAGTATGTTTACTGTGCCGTACGTGGATGGTATGCGCATCAATCTAGCTGTGTAGCGGGCGTGTGTCTTTGCAGTGTTGGTATGAGCCGAATCGGCATTTGAACGTGAGCCCGCAGAATTTTCTTTCTCTATACTGTTGCGGCGGGCAGAATTAACGCTATCATCATAACCAGTTGCAAAATTCATTGGTATTCGAGTAATAGCGTGGTTTATCCCGCGCTCAGCACGTGTGGATATTGTGCGATGCAACTGGAGAACGTGACCGATGTCTTGCACTACAAAGCGTATGGCCGACACCGGAAGTACATTTTATGCACATGCTGTAGCTGTGAGCGCGATCGACGCGACGTCGTGTTGTTAGATTGCGCGTACCACTGTTGTAGCTACAGTGCAAGTGTTCGCGATGCTAAAGCCGCACAGAGCGATACGAGTACCGAGTGTGATTTTTGATTTTTATTGAAGTTCATCACCACATTTGTTCACGTAATATAATGTTAGCATTTGCTGTGTGCGCAGCGCATTTCGTCTTTTTGGATACATACATACACTGCAATTTTTTACTAACCATGTATACGGAAAAAACCTGCGAGAATTGACATGGGGAGGTTCAGTGCATGCATAGCGCATCTCGTGAGAATTGACGGGCGGCAATGAACATATCGCCGCGATTGACGAGAGCTCCAATGCGAAGGCGCCTATTCTGCTGCTGATAAGATCCCGTCTACTCGCGCAATAGAGAGCAGCCCAGTGTGGACGCCCCTTCCGTGTTCACGCCTGGAATGTAGCTGTTTCGAGCGTGCTCCTAAGGAATGCAACCCCCGTGCAAAACTTTGAGAAGCACCCGGGACTGGCATTCAAAACAGGCTTGTCAGCAACTTCGTTGCAAAAGCAGGCACGGTCGCAACTCATAAGCTATGCACACACCGGTGCGACGACTCAAAACAACGCTGTACACTTGTGCGCCCAAAATACCGGCGTTGCTTCTTCAAGAAAGACTTCGGGGCACTACAACCCAGGCACGTAAGTAAGCAGGCATACCGTATTCTTATTTTTCAAATTTAGCGGTATTAACTCAAAAAATGTAAATTGAAAGCCAGAAAAAGGGTACAACACAAATTATAACTTCCCTGACTGAATAACACTGCGTGTTTTAAAATATGCCCTACTTTTTTGTGGGGGGGTGGCGGAGGAGGGGGCCAGAATTTTTTCCGAGCCCGCATAAGCCTTGAAAGAAATATCACGAGAAAGTTATTCCTTGGTACTTCACTCTAATTAGCTTACTAAGCATATTGCGATATCTAGTTTGACTAGCTCCAGTGGTTTGCGAACGTTACTCCATTAGTCGCATCCTGCTGCGATGTAATTGGTTAACCTTCCCGCCTTTTCTCTTTCCGTCAACTGTGATGTGATAGTTTTCTGGAGGTGAAGATTTAGCTATTTGAAACGCCCTTTATGAATTCGTTAACGACAGGAAAACAAATGTCTCCAGAGCCTGTATCTGGCTCAGAAACAGGCTCCGTGCAGAAGGTTAGGCTTCCTATTTTTGGCCCACTCCTAATCAGCAGCTCGAGCCTCAATTTTCCTGCGGCGTGTCTGTATTGTTTCTATCACACTCGTACATTACCGCTATCTATACGCATATGCGCTATCTATACGCATATCTATACGCATATACGCATTGATATGCAATATCAGCGAAGACTGCATACTTCCTGTGACACTGTAGTAGGTACACATTATTTTTGGCGACATATTCGTTCTTGCACGCACAACTAAGATCGATTATTTACCTTATAATTGCAGTATAACTGATAGTTGGGCGAGTTGGTAAGTATTCATGGCGAAATTTGTAGCGCGCACAATAAACAAGGACGCACAGATGGTGGACACACGTAAGCGCTCGTGTGTCCACGTTCCCTCCGTCCTAGTCTATTGTGCGCGCTACAAATTTCTCCATGAACCTTATAATTAGTACAGCGAACCTGATGCTACTGTGAAAGAGTAAAAAAAAGTTAAATTATGCAAATTTACGTGCAAAACCACTACCTGTTTAAGAGGCACGCCATAGTGAGAGACTCCGGAATAATTTAGACAACCTGAACGTGCACCTAAATCTCAGTACACGGGGGTTTTCCCATTTCGCCCCCCTCGAAATGCGGCCGCCGTGGCCTCGATACCATCCAGCGGCCTCGCGCTCAGCACCTCAAGACCATAACCACTAAGCAACCACGTGACATTTCACGAAGTTGCTCCAAAATGAATTGGCTTCCCACTTATTATTTCTCGAGAAGGCCTTCCTTAAGCAGCGCTAAAATGAAATAAATAAATAAATAAATAAATAAATAAATAAATAAATAAATCCAGATTATGCAGACCCAATGCACATCTTAGAATCTTTGTAAAGCGAAGCTTTCGTGAAGCGGTTAAGGAAATGTCATAAATTTGCCCATTTCATTCCTGCGTCAATGACCTAAAGGTAACTAGCACGCGCGCATGCGCTCTCGCGTACCTACGCTGCACGATGTGACAATCTTATATTGCCTTGTGTTCCTTCATTTCTTCTTATTTATTAATCTGAAAGCACTATATATCTCATGAGGCCGACAAGCCGTCGTTGTAGGCAACGAGTCGTATTAAAGATCATCATCATCTGTGATGCCATGAACGCCTTGTATGGCGTCAGTAGTACTACAGAATTAAAGTCAGAACAAGTCAGAGTAAGGTAACTTAAGGTCCAGCGAAGTGAATTAAGGTGAATTAAAATGAATGAAGGTGAATTAAAGCGGATTAAGGTGGATAAAGGTAGAGTTGTAAAGGACACGTGAAAATGTATGACGTCACGTACCATAAGCGCAACCAGTTACTTAGAGAAGTCATAATGGTTTCGCATTCAAATCACGTAAGGATTCTTAGATGACTGAGATTTTTGCTAAATGTACCGCCCGCTTCATTGCCAATCCCCCAATGTGGGTTTGTGCCACAGTGTCGAAATCATCATCATCATCATCATCATCATCATCATCATCGTCGTCGTCGTCGTCGTCATCATCATTATCATTATGATCATCAACACATGACGACTCATCTCAAAGACGTAGTTGGCGTTGGCACGAGAGATGTATACGTGCGATTCTGGCCTAACGGTTAAAAAAGGAGGTATAGAAAGATTAGAAAGATTTGCTTTATTAAAGGAATTGTGCTGTTGGTGAGGGATATCTGCTGCAATAATAATATTTAGGTGTCAGTTGTTTTAGCACGGGTAATTCCGTGGAAAACAAGACAAGCAGCTTGGACACTTATAAGTTCAGTAAAAATGGTAGTGCTGTCCTGCGTGCAAGCTAGCGGGAGAGCACGCTGACGGGAAGCCACGCTGGACGCCGGGCGTGGGACGCTGGAAGATTTGACTGGTTGCCCGGATCTCGTTTTCTTTTCGCAACTTGTTTTCGCGTGCGGAAGATCTGGGGTGCGATCGGAGATGGTTTGTTCGGCGCATTCATTCTGTTACCGGCGCGCACGATTGGCCGACTCAGCGCCGACGTCGCCAGCCGCGGGGCGTGGCCACGTTTTTGGTGACGTTAAAATGACGACACGCTCCTGTCAATCATCCTCCCACCAAGTATTTCGTCAGCTAGGAGCCGAACCCGACGGGAGCTGGGAAGTTTGGAGCGATCACACGGTTTCGCATGGCACGTCTGGTGGATTGGATTAGGTCCAACCGGCGGCTGCGGCATGGGAGGTTTGGATCCAACCCATAGTTTAATTCGAGAAAATGGCGCTTCCGTTGGGAACTTAGGTTGTTGCGCTTGCGTTTCTAGAGGAAGCAGGAGAGCGGGTGGTGGTGTGAAACGCGTTTGAAGAAATGGCAGAAAGTGAATTCCGGCATCATTTTTCTTTCTCGAAACAAATAATTCGTTGGTTTACTGCGAAATCAACCCCATCATCGGGCCAGCGAGCCACTGGAATGTTGCCACTGCCTCTTGAAAAGTGCGCCACTGTTCCTGTCGTTTCATTTTCTTTTTTCTTCTCGCTGTGCGCGACACCATCTGGGGACGACGCAAAGAAACTAATAGTTATAAATTGCAGTAGTCACACGTACTACTATTTGGAAACGTGTTTGGGCTTGAGAAGAAATAATATTTTTTTAGATAAAGATTTCATTCATTTAGAAGACGAGAAACATTTCGTTTTGTAGTATAATGTCTGCAAGCAGACGACAAACGACGGAAGTAACCTTCCGGGAAGGTCACCGCTTCCTGATTGGCTGCTCTCTCCGCCCCGTTGTCACAAATTTTGCATACTGCCACTTAGTGACATTGCAGAAACCCAACAGAACGCGTATCAACAAAATATCTCCGATCGCGCCCCTGAAGAAGAAACATTTCCGCTGATGTCCCTGCGTGTTTCACGTCAGGGGCGTCCACCTCTCACGCCATGACACCTACAGTGCCGTGGACTTCTTCGAAGGCCCAGGTCTTCAATGTTCTTGTCCCCTGCGGGGAATGGTCTCGGGACCATCGTCGACGCGACGGCCTTAACAGTTGGCCTCTCTGAGGTCTATTGCGTTCAGCACATGGGAGGTTTCAACTTCCAAGTCACCGTTTAGAGCATGGCTTCCGTGGCTCTAATCGTCGATGCTGGCTGTCTGGTCATCGGTGGCGAGCGTTGTCCTGTCGTTCCCGTCGGCCCGCAGATCGCTAACGTAACCTGCCTCTTCTTGCCGTCGTTCGTTCCGAACGAAGTCCTCGTCCAGGTACTATCACGATACGACAAGGTTCTGCCTGTCAACGCTGGTGTTATGAGCGGACGACGTGGCGTGCTCACGGGGACCCGCTTCGTTCGGATGGAAACGAGCACCAGAACCCCTGTCCCCAATTACCTGCGAGTCTCTGGACATCGTGTGATGATTGACTACCGCGGCTTGCAACGCGTTTGTCGTTGGTGCTGCTCCAGTGACCACTACCATGAACAGTGCACCGCAGCGTTCTGTGGCCGTTGTGGTATCTATGGCCACGAAAGCATCAGATGTGACCAGCCTTGTTGGCGCTATGGGGACGGTCACCCTACAGTCGTGCGCCCTGTGCGGCGTTCATACTCATACGCTACTGTTGGAGCCTTTCCACCCTTTCGGCTGGCGTCAGCTGCCGTCGCGACTGCGCGTGACGCCGTAACCAAAGAGATCGCCTCCACAGCTTATCAACCGGCTTCGGCAAATGAGAAAGAAGAAGCATGCAGCTCAAGCAATCACAACACGCCTTGTTTGCCGGCCTCGTCGACCGAAAAAGAAGAACGTGCTATTGATGACGTGGCCAATCGCCACACGCCATATTTGCCGGCCTTTCAAGCAGCGAAGGACACGCGTGCTATGGCGAATAGCGCTTCCAATTCGTCTCCTACCATCAGTAGTGATCGCACCGAAGTTTTAAACACGGCTAAAACACCTGGCCCTGCGATTTCTACGCTCGCTACACGAACGAAATCCGCGGCGGCTTCGTCCGCCTCAGTTGCGTCGCACAACGCCACATCCGATTGGTGGCTCTTCTGCAAAGGCCACTACGCCGTTGAAACTGAATGAGCCCCCGGATGCCGAAGTTGTCAGTGGCGATGACATCAATCCCGCAGCCCTCCCCCTGAAGTTCTGCGCTTTGCAAGAAACTCGCTTTTTAGACAGCCAAATGCATTCGGTTCTGCGGCCCCAAGAGCACTTCCTCTTATGTCGCCTCCAGTGGGTGATTTTTCGCTCTTTGTATCGCATTTTGAAAACATGGCGCCTACAAATATGCGAGTGGATCATGGTAACGTCGAAATGTTTAGTGAGCTGCCTCAGGTTCCACCTGAGGTTACTGAACGTCTTTGTGCTCGACCGTCAGCTGACGAGGTGAAAGCAGCATTATATACATCTTCCATGAAGCGTGGTTCGGCCCCAGGGCCGGATGGTTTGCCCGTAGAGTTTCATCTAATGTTCTTGGAAGATATTGGTGCCACTTTTTTGTCGCTTATCGGCCGCTAAATTGAGAACTTTGAATTCCCGTCTAGTGCACGATCCATCATCAGTTCGTCCAGAGGAATGGAGGCCAATCGCGCGTCTCAACGTTGACTACAAAACCTTCACAGCTGTTCTCAACCGACGCTTGGGAAACCTGATCCCTGCCTTAATAGGACACCATCAGGCACGTGCCGTCCCTTGCAGAGAGATACCCAGTCTCTCGTTCATTACGCGTGGCGTAATGACATATACGCTGACCAGGTCACCCTGTGGTTTCTTTGTTTCACTAGATCAAGAAAAGGCATTCGATGACACACATTCGATGATATTCGATCGCCTTGAATATAGCTACATATTTAATGCACTGGCACCTCGTCCGGCTTTTTGTCAAATGTTGTTGAACTCATTAGGACTGCCTATTCAAATTACCGAAGTGCATTGTTTATTGATGGTCGGGAAAGGTGCACCATTTCCAATTACTCGTGGTGTTAGTTAAGGATGCCCTTTATCCCCAGTACTCTTTGTGCTCAGCCTTGAGCCATTTCTGCGCTCAGTAGTGAGAGACCCTTACGTGTGACGTCTCCCACTGCTTGGTAGCGATGTTGTGAAAGTGACAGCCTTCACCGAGGACACCACATTGTATCTCAGGAATGAAGATAGCTTCTCCCGTATAGCCTTTGAATTTTCACTGAGTACGGAAATACTTCAGGTGCTGCGTTAAATTTTCTAAAATGCCGTTATTTATTCATTGGTTCACCACAGACACGCCTAAGCCCATTTTCCGTCTTCAAAAGAGCTATTATCTTCATATTTTAGGCCTTGATTACACTGTGTGGCTTTCAATTCTTGAAAATGTAAGGCGAAATATTCAAGATTTTCAAGGGTATGATTTACCCTATTAGAAATACTTATTAGAAGGGCTTCTTAGCAAGTACATTGCACAGTCTGTATTTTGCTGCCGAGTGTGGTACGGTGGTCACGTTGTACAGCCACCATTACGGGTTACTAGGTCCTTGCAGTCCCTTCTTGGTTCCTTCTTCTGGTCGGGCAGTACAGAACTGGTTTGTCGCGCAGTGCTTGGGAAACCACCCTCTCGCGGTGGGTTTGCGTTCCCATCCGTGTGTGTCCGCTGCCTGCTGCTTGCTCTGTGATTTCTGCTCCGCCTGTTACGGCGTGATCAGTGTCCTGCGCGTGAACTCGCCTGCTATTTCCTTGGCACGAAAATTCCTTACATGTTACCGGGCGTGCAGTTAAATCACGGACCACAATTGTTAAAAGCAGCTGCATTTTTCTCTACGGCCGTAGCATTTTATCGCCATATACAACAGGTATGTCCTGATGTAGACGTTCTCCCAAACTGTGTTGTAGATACTACGTCAGCCTTACTGCTTCCTCTAGTTCTCCCAGCGTGCCACGCGCGTTCCAATAATGCGTCTTGGGATGCGGTAACGGCGTCATTTCTGCCTGGCCACCTACACGATTTCATGTGGCGTCTACGGTGGCAAGTGCTTCCAACTCGTGGCAGGCTAGAGCGGTGGGACGTAGTCCCATCTTCGCTGTGTCCAAATTGCCCCCTTCAAGAATCCAATAAACATGTGCTGCTGAAATGCGTTGTTGCCAGGGTATTTTGAAAGGCCGTGCATACTGGTTTCTGTGGCCTTGGAGTTAACCGCTTTATTACATGTGGTCACCGCTCACGTGGCCGCTTTGCGCGACGTTTAATTGCTGCGGGGGCCTTCTGTCTATGGAGCAACCGGTGCGAGGCAATTGCCGCGGGGCATCGTCGTCACGCTCTGTTCTCACTTCTGGGGAGGCTCTACTCTGAGCTACTGTCGTTTCTGTCATAGGAGTTGTTTTTTCTTGTGGAAGAGCAGTTCCTTCGACAGTGGTCATGCTGTTTTCTGTCGGTTTCTGATGGACGCGTATGCTTTAATTTTCGACCAGCCCGGTTCTTTTAGCCGGGCCATTAGAAGTATTCATTGAGTGTGCAGAGAATGTAGGTGCCCGTGATTTCTGTGTACGTGCTCTCGTATACATGATCATTTTTCTATATACACATCTTATAGCATCACTTCCAAATTACGTAAAGTTTCTCTATCACATCATCATTGTACATAACCATTGTGTACACTGTATATATGAAACATCATTTTATACATGTGACAACTAGTTTATGTTTAACTATGCTGTTCCGTGGGTCTACGTGCTTATGTGTTAGTGAGTGAGGACTCGGACACTACTTTGAAAACGTGCGCTGTATACAATGCTTCGCTTTTGGCATATGTTATAGTCCTGGTGGAATTGTGCCGTGATCGTGACTCAATGTTCGTATCGTCTCTTGTTGAAATAAACTTTTTTTCTAAACATCTAAATGGCCGCTTTTTGCCGTGGTGGCCACCGCTGACAGCATGAATGCGCCACCAGCCTTTTCTCTTTCTCCGCACCTGCGCTTTCAAACTACCCGTTTCTTACTCTTCTACTCGTTTCTCGTGTTACCACCTCCAATTTTTTTTAAAGTGGGTCCCACCCACTGCACCAATCCCACGCAGTGCGAGAGATTGCCGTGCAAACATCCAAAGTGGTCAAAGTAGCTAAATAAAGCTGTCGCTTTAATATATAACGTCACGAGAACTGACACATAAAATCGCGTAAACATATTGAGTGGTGCGCAACGATTAGTGTAGGGCGTTTTTTTTTTCTCTTTTTCATGCGGTAGATTCAGGATAATGTATCATATTTAGGCTCTTACTGTTTTTGTAAGAAGGCTACTTGGCTAGGCGGACTGTAGTAGAAAGAATATCGTCCGTGATCTTTTCGTTAATTAGCTAAAATATGCTAAATAACTTTGAATTACTCACTTGAGGGTGGATATTGTAAGTGCAAAATTGAAGCCGAGCAGCAGTAAAGTCATGTCTACTTTACAGAAATTTTTTAACTAGCACCACTTTCCATACATACGTGCCGAAAATCTGCTCAAAAATGTCTGAGCGTTCTAGTTAGGACCACCACAAACTGTCAGAAGGGCGATTTTTGGAAACTATTAGCTGGAGCACGCTGTATATTGTGGCAAATTTTAATGTCACATACCGCAGAACATTTGTGAAGCAGCATAGGTGATTAACGGAAAGCTGCATCATCTATGCTGCTCCCCGATGTGCGCTTGACTAACTTCAGTATCGGCCTACTTGGTGTGTATGCTGCGCGGCTGTAATAAAAACGGAACCAACAGTGGTTCCAGAGACTGGGCGGCGTTGTTTGCTCTCGCTGTAAGTTTCCGCAAGCTTCGCCCAACAACGGTGCGCCCATTCGACGTGCCCCGCCACAGGCTTCAATAAAAAAAATCAAATGGGGATACTTTTTCCAGTACGTTAACACCCCAATAAGGAATTAGTCTGGATTCGCAAACACAGCGAGGGAGACGGGTTGTGCTTCCCGGTCACACTATGGCGAAACGCTGCATAAATTGTGTGCCTGACGGTTTAATTCTTGCGGCTTCGTTCAGAGGAACTGGGGGGAAGGGGCATTCGGTTGAGGGGCCGGGTTACAATTTCAGCAGAAAAACGAGTACTAAATGACATTTTTTATACCTACAACGAACCAGCTCCTATTATCCACAAGCACTGCCCAATGGTCATCTCAGACTATAGGTGGGTCAGTACAAAGGTGCTAAATTCTCCCCTCATTTATCAACGCGTATCTGAACTCATCGAAAACCTTGATACCTAGACCTACTAAGAGAATGAAAGTGCCTTTCATTACGTTGTAACTTAAACTGGTCCAGTTGACTGTAACTTTGCAATATTGGGTAATGCATGCGGTCTTTCATATAATATATAGTGCACATTAAATTAGGCTGCTTGCGATCCTTAGGGCGCCATGCACAAGACTACTAATTAGACCAAAGGTTGGCGCGACGCGGGTTGAACGATAAAGCTAAATTTATGCATAGCCTGGACAGGCAGCCTGAAAGTATAGCGGTGTGGAATGCACTGGTTCCACCACTAAAGACAGCACATTAGAATTCCAGGCCGCGTGCGCGGCCCACGCCTCAAAAAATGACTTTTTTCCCGAAGACCGCATCCCGTAAACTTTTTGAGCCGGTCATAAATGAGCTTTATTTCTGCTACGAATCCTATAGGCTTTTTTGTTGTTGTTGTTGTTCTGTCGTGTGTCCGGGGAGCCTATCCGGCGTACGTCTGCAGTATTGTCGTAGAATGACGACGTGCATTCCCAAGGCGCAGTAAAAACGCTAGCTCCTTGGCACGTTACGGCTCATTTATTTAGGAAAGCTGGGGCGGAAACGCTATGCAAATTGCCCATGACAAGGCCTGGATTTCCTCTCATGGTACTTTCGTTTGTGGCGCACCTTATTCGACGCAGCACCGTACTGTTCATCTGTAGCTATGGTTTTCTGTTGACCACTACGATACCGCCTGCCCGGTCTTATGTCTCGGTCCTGAAACCGAATGTTTCCTAACCAACGAGCCATTATTCTCTATAGTTTTCGCAGTGATTGCGCTAACAGTGCGGTAAACGGCGGAGTGCGGTGGCGCTTGTCTGCGCGGTATAGTCGGAGAAGGAAGATGCCCGAGGAGTTGAGCGCAGTGATTCGCGGTCAGAGTCACCGACAGTGGAGCCTGGAATGGGGCTTATTTCTTTGCTCCTCTTTCAAACCGAGTTTTCTGCTCCTCTTTCAAACCGAGCACGGCGCCGCAAGATAAGTACAGCCGCCAGCGGCGGCGGCACTGGTTGAGAGCTTATGTGATCGCAAGAGCCTTTTGACTGAGAAATCATGGACGAGAAACTCAGCGTAGTGAAACCTGACCCAAAATAACGAGGCATAAAGCTGAGGCTAACACGGCCAGTGTCGTGTTCTTCTTTTCCTTCGTCCTCGTCTGTTTTGCGCTGTTAATTTCCGAGACACGAATCGCCATCAACTCGCCCAAGTTTCTCTTCTAGTGCATGAAGCACAATTTCGCTTCAAGATGGAGCGAGGTTTACATCGTAATCTTAAAATAGAAGAGGAGTAATGGCTCCGCACTTTTCGCTTACGGCACTGAAAGTAGTCCCAATAAGTTGAACGTCTAAGAGTGGATATAGAGTGGATATCCTTTAGCACAAGTATTCCAATCAAACGGAATGGCCTCAGAAATACTTACGGCTTCAATTCTATGAACACAGTAATTAAGAAGTTTATCGCAAAACATGACAAAGACATAAATATATAAATAATTGTGAAAGGAAAGACACAAGAAATTGTGGTAGAAACCATCGCTAACTGTAAAAACCACCAATAAACATCCTTGTGTAACTTTCTGCATATATCCACGCCATCCATGTATCGCAGAAACACACGCAGTGGCAATCTCGCTGCCAGCCACCTTTAGACGTTAATATTTAAACGTCAGCGTAGGCGTGGAAAAATGTCTTTGACCAGCAGGTTACAACTGTCTCAATGGCTATTGTCGTTATGTTCCTAACGCCTTCCTAACCCTTTCCTAACTGCTGCAATCCCAAGCAGACATTTTGCAGCATTACAACGTGTTCGCAGCTAAACCTAGCATTTAAGTACACCCTTTCATGAGACATATCTTCTCATAACTAACTAACTAGACTAACAAAGGAATAAATAAATAAATAAATAAATAAATAAATAAATAAATAAATAAATAAATAAATAAAGAAGGAAACCAGATTTACTGATAGACTTATGGGGTTTAACGTCCGATCCGATTACGAGAGACGCCGCAGTGAGTTTGTTGAGGGCTCCGGATTATTGTTGAGCGCACGGGGCTCTTTAACGTGCAGCACAAAGCTCGGTAGACGGGCGGCGTTTATATATATATATATATATATATATATATATATATATATATATATATATATATATATATATATATATATATATATATATAGAGAGAGAGAGAGAGAGAGAGAGAGAGAGAGAGAGAGATATATGTAGTAAAAGCTCAAGTGTGCTTGACCACCCTACACGCATGTTGGCATAACGACAGTTAACAGACAAAGTACGAGCTCGTACATGGTTGAGTGCAATGGATTCTACGTGGCGCACATATAGAGAAAACTCGTTTTATGCGTCTACAGCATCAATTATGCATACGCTTATTAATTAAAAGCGTACATAGTATATACAATCAACACTTCAATTAAAACTCAAACCCAAATAACCTAGAAAGTGGGGAAAATCAGCACTAGCCAGTAAAACCTGGCAGAGAATAATCTAAATCGACGTTCCCCAGGACGAGAACAGTTTTTACATGTGCGACAAGAGATGTATAAGGACACTTTGTTTTATCTGGGAGGATGTTACTCATCTCTTGCCTGTTTCTTCTTCTCACAAGCCGGAACAGGCAGTTTTAAGCGGATCACAACTGTTTTAACTGGAAGACGCAGTCGTCTCACTCACGAGTTTTCGTGAAGTGGCACCAAGTTGCGCTAAAAGTCATTTGATAATAACATCTTCATTAACCTTTTATTATTATTATTATTATTATTATTATTATTATTATTATTATTATTATTATTATTATTATTCACACTGGCGACATCAAAATATTTAAAGAGATACACAGTTTTGAGGACTGCCGCGCTCTGCAGTCTGACCTATCGTCATTTTCCGAGTGGCGCCAAATAAACGAGTTCACTATAAATCCATCTAAAACCAGTATTCTGTCATACTCACGTGAAACCCGCAATATTTTCTTCCCTTAGTCTGTCGATTGAGCAAGGTAGTTGACATAAAAAATCTTGGTTTTTTTTTTTTGACAGTACGTGAAGCCCGTCCGCCTGCTTTAAGCGCGTGGCATCACGAGACCTGTGCACGCCGTCTGCACACTTGCAATATATTTCTGTGCCCTTCTTCCCTTCCTCAAACTGTTTACATCCAGACGTCTTTCAGTACTTGAGTGCGCTTTAGCGGTGTGCAATGGTACGAGCAATTCAAATAGCATAATAATAGAGCGTTTTAAGTAAGGAGTTCATGAGCATATATAAACAAGGTTTTCTTACCTCGCACACCGAAAAATTTTCCGGCCCGAACAATCATCCTGCACTTCCATCACTTAGATGCAGACGTAAACGTACCGACGTCCTCTGTTTATGGAATATCACTCATAGAAATGCTACATGTCCGGAGCTTTTGTTTCACGTCGGGTTCTGAAGAAGACTACCAGGGAACATAGGCCCTTTCAAGCTCCTGGCTCTTTCAGCAGGCGCTCGCCTCTCCGCAAAATGTGCCGTCTTGACAACGACCATTTTCTCCATCTTGACATCTTTCAAAACGTGGTATTTTCCTTCTGATCCGTGTTTAGCACTTTCTCTTAAGCTTTCTCTATAGCTGCATTCCTCTCCTGTATTGTATAGTTTCTGTCTTCCGTATATGTAATTTATTATGTGCATATTGTGTTATTACTTGATTGCTGCTACTTATATACGTGTTTATCCTGATCTTTATTGATGTGAAACATGTTATGTCCCATGAGGCAGAAAAGCCGGTGTTGTTTGCAACGGGTGGTAACGATGATCATCATCAACAAGGACATCATCAGCCTCTTGTATGGCGTCAGCAGTAACACCGAATTCAAGTTCGGACAAGTTAGAGTAAGGTGGCTCACTTGCAAGCGAATTAAGATGAAGTGAAAGAAGGTGAATGAAAATGGATCCAGGTGGATTAAGGTGGAATAAGGTGGATTAAAGTGGATTAAGGTGGGTTAACATTGGTACAACTTTGGGTAAACTGGATTAAGGTGAATTAAGGTTGCTACAAATTAGAGAAAGGTTGATAATGGTGGACTGAATTGGAGTAAGGTTGGTACATATTATAGCAAGGTGGATTAAGGTAGAGTTGTAAAGGACGCGTAACGATGTATGCCGGCACGTATCATGGACATAACGAATTATTTAGATAAATCATTATGCTTTCGCATTCTAATCACGTAAGGGTACTTAAGTGGCTGTCAACTTATTTTGATCTTCTATTTTTTATCCTGTCACTTTAGGTCGTTGTTGTCCTACATTTTTCCTCTCTCTCTCTCTCTCTCTCTCTCTCTCTATATATATATATATATATATATATATATATATATATATATATATATATATTTATATATATATCTTTTATTTTGTTCCTCTGTGCTCCAGTATTTAGACCACCACGTGTTTCGTGGCACGCTAATTCATTAATAATAATAATAATAATAATAATAATAATAATAATAATAATAATAATAATAATAATAATAATAATAATAATAATAATAATAATAATACCAGCAACATTATTATTATTATTATTATTATTATTATTATTATTATTATTATTATTATTATTATTATTATTATTATTATTATTATTATTATTATTATACCGTGGACATAGCTCAGAGGAAATTTCACTTTAAAGATCTCTATCGGTGCTCCAGGCATGTAGGCCGTGAACAACAACCTCGCTCTCAGCTCGCTCAGTCTACAAGACCTCGACTGCAGACGCATGAAGATTGGCTCGACTTCCTTATTCAAGCTTGTAAATGACCTCACTGATTGTACAGAAACATTGGATAACATTATTATGAGACTTCCGCGAAACATAACTAGAGTGCCTGGACCTTTTCATGTATCTGCTCGTACACGTCTGGCGCCTCAAAGAACCCGTCGGCCAGGATTCTGTACGCCTTCAATGAACACTCACGCAAGATTGAAATGTTCCACAGACATTTGCCCGCTTTCCAAGCCACGCTCGAATCCATTTCACGACACATTTCCAGAAATGACAGTGTTCTTTTCATATGTTATGTAGTGTACCACTGGTGTATGGCATGGGTACTCTTCGTTCTTGTTTGTTGGTATGTATGTGTCCACCTTGTTCCATGCGAAGGATACCGTGTGCTTCGTGTTCAGGCTTCCAGAAATCTCAGTCCATGTTGTTTATATGTTGTATGTTATATTTTGTTATGCTATGTTATATTATGGTGTGTTCTGTGATAATCAGAATGACAGAATATGGTAAACCATGTTTTTAAGCAGTGTATATATATATATATATATATATATATATATATATATATATATATATATATATATATATATATATATATATATATATATCTGTGTATGTATGCTATTTAATTTCTCACGTGCGCGAGTACCAAGACCACCAGGTTGTTCGTGGACACGTTATTTAAGTTGATTGTTTGATTTGCTGATATACTGATTGATTGATTGATTGATTCGTTGATTGATTATCATTGTTGTTGTTATGAAGACATCTATATAATAGGGTGTCCTATAATGACAGACGCTGGAAAGATAATGCTTAAACTCGCGAATAATGCTTTACTTAAATCCGGAATTGATCTTGTAAGACTTCATACTATACGTGTTTCACATTCTTCACTCGATAAACAAATTTTATCTGTATCTATGAGCCAAAAAATCAACGAGTCGAACGCTTAGCTTGTATACCACCTCGCTACCACTTAGGGCCAGAAGGCACGACTTTGGAACATTTCCTGATCTTTTGCTATATTACCACTTTGCTCGTGCTTAAGGTTGCGTTGCACTTATTACATTGAGGTTGAATTGCGCACACGGGGGTATAAGCGTTTCATGGCAAATATGAAAGGAAGGCGCCGGGAAACAGATACAGAAGGCGCATACCCATCAAGTCGGACGACGATTATGGTCGTGTTTTAAGCGTGTGCCCCAAGAGGTGCGCGCCTATTGTCAACCGCCGGCAAGTTTCGTACAAGTGATCCCAGGTAATCTAAATGACAAGTTTTCATGATTCAAGAATAAACAAACAGTAAGAAAATTAACTTTGTATGTAGTACACCATCTTGTTTTAAAGAAAATAGCTTTCTTTGCCTCTTTCGGCCATTTTTATGGCCACTGGTCGGATTTGCGATGCAAAAACACCGAAGAAAAGGGCCAGTGCTCTCGTGCAAACGAGTACCGGGGAGGGGTGGGGCAGGTTCTGGGCGTGGGGGGAGGGGGGTCGAAGGGAGTTAGAAGGTGACTGCCCACGCCTTAGCTTTGTGAAACTCTCGGCAAGGAAAACGTTCGTTCGTTCGCTCGCTCACTGGTTCTTTCATTCGTTCATTTACTCGATCATTCATTCGGCTATTCGCTTTCACATACAATTATTGTCGATGGTTTTTTGCAATTTTTTTTTGCTTTTGATTTTTCATTTTTAACTCGGCAATCGGGATTTCAGTTGCTGCATGTCCTTACAGTTACGAAGGTTTGTACCGGGTATGAAGTGTGGCTTCACCGTCAGCTTAGTGCACTTCGGCACGGAAGACACGGAAGGTGGCCGAGTGGCTGTTTTAGTGACTGGTAAAACAGAGCTTGAGCGCTATAGCGTAAAGCTATTCCTAAGTTTTCTATTCCAATTTTGCAGTCAGCCCTTCATGATTGGTAAAAAAATTTTCGGGCCACCCCCACTTTACCTGTCTGTCACGCGACGTAGCAAAACTGCGAAAACCGACCATGTAAAAGTGACGTGTGTGCGTTAAAGATGCATTAATATGCCGAAGAAAAATGAATTTTTTTTCTGAATTGCCGGAGACTGCCCCATTCCGAAACAATAGAAGATGGCTGCTCGCCGATCGCTGAATCACTGGCTCTCACACCTGCCGGAGAACATGGATTTATTTGCGTATAATAAAACTTCTTGCGTGGCAGTATAACGTTATCGAGCCTTTTTAGCACGTATACTACATCGCTTTGCCAGCTCTTCTTTGCCGAGGATCTGTTTTAGCGGCATTTTTAACCTTCCGTTGCATGCCGCCGCGATTTTCGACCAGACACCGGAAGCAAAGTATAGCGGACCAATGGCAGCGCCAGCACCACCCTCCTCATGCGGTTATCTATTTTCACTGCACTGGCTCGGCCCCATCGAATCCCTCTCCACTTCAGCGTGCTCCTCGCCTCTTGTCAGCCAATTAGATAAGACAAGCCGCTCAGTGCAGGCAATGTTATTCGTTTTTAAAGCAAACAAAAATGACCTCTTAAAAACGAAGTGAGCGTTTGATGGAGCTATTCAGTTAGTGCTGCGGGTCAACGCCCGGTGCTTGCGTCGGCAGTTACGTAAATTTGACGTCAGGAGATTGGAATAAAAACAGGTTGGAATAGTTGTACATTATAGAGCCCCTTGTTTCGCTTTCTTTATATACGCATTAGTTGAAGCGAAAGCCATTTTTTTTTTCTCCGAGAACACAAACACACGATAGGGGATACGAAGGAGAGGACTAAACGTAAACAAGAAGACGATATTATGAACGGCGAGAAAATGCACGTATTTTATGTACGAATCAGTGGTGAGAATGAAAGCATCTTAAGCATGCCAGTTCTCGACAGTTCTTTATCGTGCTCTTTCGGCCAATGGACGGGGCGGATTGCGCAGGAAGTTGGCGGCCCTTCCTTGCACAAATAATGCCACTTGCAAAGCGTGCCCGCAGTGAGCCAGCCCCCATTCCGCCCACTAGGCACTAGCCAAGCACAATAACTGCGCACGCACAGCAAAACGACCCTGGGCCGCCACTCGACGCCGCATCCTCGAGTCTCAGCACTTGTATCGCCAGCTGCCGCTGCACTAAATTTTCCAGGAGCGCATCGTCATGCTTTATAGCCGGCCGTGAATTAACAGCGCAGCAAGGTCTCTGTTTTGATTTCGCTTGCTGTTCGGGTCTGCAGGCAGAGCGCGGCTCCGCGGGAAAAACACATCCGGCTGCGTTTCGCGCGCCGCTGTTCTCCACGACTGCCGCGGCCCATTCGGAGGCCCATGCCATTCTCAGGCCGCGTGCCTTCCCCGCGGGACGCACAGTGGGGCTCAGCGTACGCTTCCGCGGGACTGATTTAGCAGAGACGCCTGTAGCGCTGCCAGGCAGAAGCCACTTACGAGAGCGCTGCATAGCAGCGGCTCTTCCGCATCTTTGGCTTCCATCTGGCTTTCGTGTTTGCTGCCACAATTGCCTCTTCATATCTCCTCCCCAGAGTCCGACCACTGCACTGCATAGAAGGAAATAAAGAGGACCAAACGAAATAGTTCAAGTGCCACGGAACAATGCCGAGTAGATCTCAGTGCGTGACTGTAGGCAAGACGCTTTCACGATGCTGTGTATACGAGAAGGGCAGTCGCTAATGAAGCACTGCATGAGTGCTAATGAGAATGCCGCAGCATCGCAGCACGGAAGGGAACAATTCTCCAGTTGCTTGATCGTTTCTGGAGAATGTAGAAAGGCGTTTCATTAAGACCAGCTGCGATAAGTTAGACGTAGCATACCTACGAATATGAACAAGTGCAGTACTATTACGCATACCACCGCAGTCGAAATTGGCAACCGGAGCGCACGGGTGCACATAGGGATCGTTAATAATAATCCTGTAGTGGCTCGCGTAATAGTTGTGAAATTTCTCCGACACCTCTACACTCGAAAGAAAGTCAGGATCATGTCTTACGCTAGACGGACGACAGGGTCGTGCCCTTTCTAGCTCGATTTTCTCAGATTACATAATATAGTCAAAAATATAAAGACGTGTTTCCCAAGTAAGTCGGCTGCGGTGGAGCCGCGTGGTGCAATGGCGGGCGCGCAGTGTGATGTCGAAAACGTTCAGGGATGCACTAAATTTTCGTACAATAAAGAGAAGGCTTTCATTTCTTAGACCAAGCGCTATCCATCACTGTCAAACTCACGTGCCCCTGGAGATTTATCTCGCACGGCATTAGGCAGTGCACATATATTTGGGTTGGTGAACTGGAAGACAAAACGCAGACCTATGGTGAAGGTGGTAAAAGGGCGGAAAACGTAGGTAATTGCCTCGTTCGAATTTCTGAGCAGGAACCGGCACGATGCCAAGCTTATAATTTTTTTTTTCGTAAAGTACTCGACGTAATGGAAAACATTACTGACCTTGTCAGGGATACCCAGTTCTTCAAAAAAGAAATAGAACCATGTCGGAAAGGGGGCATTACTATCGCTGGTATTCACATGATTTAAAGAGTGTGGAATGTTTCCGGAAGTGTTTAATATTTCCGGAAATACTCGGGACTTGACAGCAGCAAGTACATAGTGAGTGATGCACGAAGTGAGATATTTTCGCGGCTGTAGTATTTGTCACATGCTCGGCACGCAGTTGTCGCTACCTGTTGGCCGAGTTCTGCTCAACATTTTGTTTTATTGTACAGTTAGCAAAGTGCATTCAGGAAAATAAAGACAACGAAGACAACGTGCGCTTTCCCGTGTCCGAACACCGAATCTATTGTTCATTCTGAATGGCGCAACAGTATTTCGCCGCTGTTTTTGTTTCATACGCATGTGTGGCTTTATATTTGCGGCAAGACACTTATGGGGCCAGCCAAATTTTTTGGGCGAATCGAGATGAGGTAGGTGAATTAGTTTGATAACATCTCCTGATTTTTCCCGACATCAGAATGCAGCCGCCGCGGCCGGGGCGGTATGCTGTAGCCGCCTGGTGCATGGGATAGAAAAAAATTCAGAGCCATTCCACTCTGTGAAGGCAGGTGACCAGCGGAGCTGTATATATGGTGATAAATATGTTGATAATAAATATGTTGACTGAAAATAAAAGACACATCCACAATAAATTTAGTTCTTTCACAATTTTATTTCTAGTTTCATAAAGATTCACACTCGATGCATTTTCTCATTTTTAACCTTCTTTTCTTTGCTTTTTTGGATTTACTATTTGGTCACCAAGGTGACTATCGCTTTACAATCGCTATGATATACGGCCAGTGGCTCAGTGGCGACACTGGAAAGGTTCTTGGCCAATGCGAGGTTTATACACGACCGATGGCGTGTCTTGGGCCCACTGATACTCGTGTAACACTGAATGACGAACCTTTCCAAGAGAAACGCCACGTACCACTTTCCGTCTGGCCGAGACACGTCTATGTTGAAATCAGCCACAATTACGATAGAAGCGGAGTCGGTAGGGGTGATCCAACCAAAGGTCATACGCTTGGCGTTTGCGGCTCTATCTTCGTCCCTATTACGTGCCGTCCGCCGTCGCCACGAACATTCGCGCTTCTGTTCACGACGGTGTTATTCGTAGGCGCGCTGTCCTTCCGCAGTCCTCAGCGCACGCGGCCTACCCATTGCACGGGTGGAAGGGAACTGAGATAAGGTTACCTGGTTTGCCTATACTGCCCATGACGTCAAACCGGAATCCATACTAAACCATGTCTGTTCCGATTCTACTTTTTTTATTACGATATTTTTTTCTGTCACACTATGTTTTCCCACTTTTCGCGATTAAACACGCCTAGGGCATACCGGCGATACAATTTTGCTTTATGTTTTAGCTCTTTTAGCTCTGGGGTGGCCGCCATATTTTTTGCCCACACACACAAACCGCCAAAACCTAGCGTATAACAGCTCCGTCGCAAAACAATGAGATTAAATAGTTGGCAGTAGCACCCGAGGGCGATGCACAGTAGCGATAGCAAGGTTTAGCGTTGCGCCTGAACACTTCAGTAGGTGTTCGCACTGTAGCGCGTGGGTGCGACATGATGGCATGGCACATCACGTAAGTCAGCTTCTGCTGGCCAGAGGCGCCCCGGCATCCAGCAGGCACCTCACAGCGCTGGCGCGGTGAGGAGCGCCGCCAGTGGCTCGATAGTGCACGAAACGAAACCGACCGGAAGCCCTTGGTTATAGTGAGCGCCCAGCGAAATATTAGACAACATTGTCCGTTCTGCTCATACCGGTGACATGGCAGATCAGTAGGAACGCTGTTCGGCTTATAGTGCGAGTTGTTACAATCGGCCAGCGGGGGAAGCGACCTTCCAGCATTTCTTGCCCTACTACGACGAATCGTTTGGTGAGGCTGACAATACGTCCCCACAGACAGACCAACGGCGACACCACGATGAGACATGTTTGACGGCTACGTGGTTGATGGATGGCGTTTGGTCGCCGACCCGACGCTTCGACCAAGAAAATGCAGTGAAAATGCATTATACGCCGCTTCGTTACGGTTGCTGCTGGGCCATACGAGGAGCCAAGACAGGCAGATGGAGTCAAGGGTGACACCCTTGTCTACGAGCATCCACATGTTTCTCTGGGGCAGAGAGCCGTGTGCATGTGGGGGTATTTCACCGATGGAGTTCCTTGAACAAAGGAGCCAGAGTGATTGTGAACACTCTCACCCTCAATGCGACTACGAGCGCTCCGATTGGAAGTGGTATGACCGCGGATTTTCCTGGCCTAGAGATCTAGGGAGGACAGAGAGGTTAAAAGTGGACACCTTTGACGTAGCTAGCGTGTGCTGGTGTGCTCTGATGTGTGCTTGCCAGAAAGAAGTAGCCTTCGAACCTGTAACTCATGGTATGAGAACGATGCATTGCCCACCCGCCGTGGTTGCTTAGTGGCTATGGTGCTGGGCTGCTAAGGACGAGGTCGAGGGATTGAATCTCGGCCATGGCGGCCGCATTTCCATGGGGGGAAGGGAAGGAATTCGAAAACAACGGTATACTTAGATTAGGTGCACGGTAAAGAACCCCACGTGGTCCGAATTTCTAGAATCCCGCACTATGGCGTGCTTCATAATCAGAAAGTGGTTTTGACATGTAAAACCCAATAATTGTTTTTAACTTTACTGCCCTCCGTGCTCCGTACATTACAAGTACCTCTTCTTCTATGTATACAAGTTTTTAGTTACAATGTAAATAAACCCCTGTTCCGTTCCTCATCATCTAGACCTCGTAACCTTCACGAAAGAAGCAACCCTCGTCAAAAAAAAGAAGGTCGGACGACGGCGAGGGTCCGCTTAGCTTCCGTGTGACGACCCGCTAGCGTAGGTCAGCTTTCCGTTACAAAACGCACCGTAGCGTAGGCTAGAGAGCGACCCTCTGTGTGACGTCACACTCCAAGGCCACGACTCACGAATCCCACAGCATGCCCACAACGGTGTCCTTGAACACTCTCCTGCACCCGCCACTGATGCTATCGAGCCTTGCGTTGACGGCTGGTCCACTTCAATTCGTCATTTTTAAGCCAAACGCACTCCGCGTTTCGGCGGTACATCGATCTTAGCCTAAGATAGTTGGATACTGTAATGGGAGCAGCGCATAGTTAACCTTTAACTCAAAAAGATTGAATTCAGGCTTATAGCATAAATGGTAGAGTTGAACGTCACTTACGACTGCCAGATGGCAACGCAAGTCCTGATAATCGAATTTTTCACGTATGCGCGTGTCTTCATACCCGACATACACTCTTAATTATAACTAGAAGCAGTCATTGGATAAGACGCTGAGCCGCACCTGAATGCTCTGGTAAAATTAGTTCGGCTTAGATTACAAGCTCGTTTACAGACAGGGGAGGATTATAGTGTGCCTGGAATACAGCCTTCTAGTACATTTCCGAGCTGCTACCGAGGTCGCGGCGCGTGCGCAGAATGGCTTCTGAGTTAGCACACCTATGCAGTGGCCCTAATTCCGTGACATCTGCTGTAAGTTCAAACACGAAAGCCATATTCGCAAAATCTGCATGTTAAAATTGTTCGTAGCAACAGGCACCGGCCAGTCGTCATAAGAACCTTAGGAAGCCATGAAATCATAACAAAGGTGGTCAGTGAATTAAAAGCAGTTCAGGATATCAGTCGCAGTTCTCCGCTATACGGAAAGAGGTTGAGTAATATAATGTACATTCATATTGGTAATATACATAGGATTTCGCAGCGTTTATTTACAGGGTTTCTTTCAGCGTTTCTTACAGCGAAGCCGTTAAGGGCTACTTTCGCCGCTATGGTGTCCGCTTAAATCCCGAAGATAGTGCAATGCCGGGCCGACCTGCGGCAGACGTAACGTAGGCGTTAAGCCCTCCCCACACGTGGGTCGATGCCGAACATAGCCAACGCCGGACCGAACCGCGGCGGAAGTGAAGCAGGCGTTAAACACTCCCCATACATCCCAAAGAGTGCAATGCCGATCCCAAAGAGTGCAATGCCGGGCCCACCCGCGGCGGAGGTAAAGCAAGTGTTAAGCACTCCCCCTAGTTGGCCCAATCCCGAAAATGGTATAATACCGGGCCGACCCGCAGCGGAGGTGAATCAGGTGTTAAGCACTCCCATAGGTGGCCCGATCCCGAAGATGGTATAATACGGGGCCGACCCACGGCGAAGGTGTGAAGCCACAATCTATAGATTGAAAATGCGTTTGAAGGCAAGATGATGTCCAATGATGAAAAAATTGTCTTTCTGTGGAAGCAGGGTTTAGAAAAAGTTTATTTCAACAAGATCCCCATACGTGGGCCGATCCCCAAGACAGTATAATATTGGGCCGACCCACGGCGGAGTTGAAGCATGCGTTAAGCACTCCCCACAGGTGGCCCGTCTGATTCAAGCGTCTGATCCAAACGTCGACTCAAATTCACAGAAATAAACATTGTAGCTAGCGCAAGGAAATATGAAGGAGCTGTCGGAAATTCTCAAGGTGATATGTGGGCCATGCAAGTGCTGTGAGGGGACAAAAAAAATCACCGCCCCGTCAAGTCCGTCAAGATGGTCGATCAGTGAAGCTGTGTGGTTACACCGAGTGTCACACCACGCAAGTAAAAAATTCGCAAGCAGTCTATATTGTAAATATCTTGTTTCGCCATTCCATCATCTCATTTTCGCTTTTGTGTGCTTCGTGTGGTGAGTATGCTTTAGGAGAGCTTCCTTTCTTTCGTTTCTCCCAGTGTTGTCTCTTTTTTTTGCGCCTGAGGCAGGCCCTACGATGAAGAGCCCATTCATGAGCCGATTCTCACAGACACTCGCGGTAGGCAGCTTCTTCCTCAGGAGTACGCCGTATACTCATGGTCTTCCTGTAGTTGTAGCTGGGATGGAATGTGCGGAGCCACCACTCCAAAGCTCCGTTTATTGGGCGCAAGGCCCAGCACTGGAGATGCGGGCGCTGCAATGGTTTTGACGATTGGTTGGATTGGTTTGACGATTGACATGGCTGCTGGCACTTCTTGCTGGCGCAAGAAGTGCCGGCAGCCACGCGCTCTTAGTATCGCATTTCAATCGCCGGGCACTGTTCGTTTGTTTAACATAACATTTGCTTCTATCGCGCCAGGGTGGAATCAAGCGTCGACAAATTAGATGCCGATCGGTGATCTCGATCACCGAAAATGCACCGTTTGACAGTCCTATAAGATTAGCATATAAGATGGCATTCTTACAGGGGTAACGGGGTCACTCAACCCCTTTCCCCCTGTTGAGCTCCTCCTTTTCTCTCCCGCTAGATCACGTGGCCCCTTTTAGCGAAGTCCGACAACGACGGCACAGGGTCCGCATAAACATCCTCGCTGTAAAAGGTCGTTGTGGGAAATTACCCACTTTACGTTCCATTCGCTTTGGACATGCACGGAGATTTTAACACTGAGCCGTTTCAAATTTTTCGGGTGTATCAGTACGAAACGTGGTAGGACTAATGTGTGCTCATATAAACGTTCGGTGGCACATTAAATATAGATATTTTGTGGAAGCCGTTCTGAGTTAGTATCGCCATTTACCGAGGGTCTACAACGTCTGTCGTTTGCTAACTGCAATGCGCGTCAAGGTCAAACTGCGTAGAATAAATGCGTGCGTTAGGGAAAATATCCATAAATTACAAAGTAGTAGGCGCATTAAGAGTGGTATACCATATTTCTCAATGGACTTTGGGACTTTTGCAACGATTTTTGTAGCCGTAAGAACATTGAGAATTGTTGCTATAAACAAACTGCCATACAAATGTGTTTAAACTTTTGCACACATGTAGCTGAGACCATCTACGCCTATAAAATCTGCCGTTTCGAGTACCATTCAGTGTTCGGAAGGGCAAATTTGACAGCGGCAGTTGTAAGCAGCCGCTCATTCGACGCCAGCCACCGGTGCCAGTGCAACGCCTAAGGCTCGGCGCGTAGGTATGAGCAGTTTAAGACAGCTGCTGAAAATTTCCACAGGAACTAGCAGTATCTTTGCAGAAGAAACATTGACTCTATACGGGGCCCCGCGGCCTCTTTATCTCAAGAAACATTGCTTCACTGTAACCTGAGTTGTGATTCTTCAGGTCGAACAAGTCTACCGGGCTCGTATTGTTCTCTCACTTGCTCACGAAATGAAAATTGAGTTTTGACTAATTAAGAAAATTTCATCAATCAACTTTCTAACTATTACTTTAAGGCAAATAGAAGGCACTTTAGGAATTAGATTCAGTTGGCTTTCAAGGTACATAGACGTGGAACTAATTTTGAAACTAACACCACTTTCGTGCAAAGCGTCGTCAAACTTGCGGTAAGAACAGACTCTCGTTCAGTTACCTTTTTTAAGAAAGCAGCTGTTTTACATGAAGCTGGATTACTCAAAGATCACTTGGTCACAGTGCTCAAACTAGAATATGTACCTTAAAAGAATTATTTAAGAGTTAATTAGCCAAAATATCTCAATTAGTTGATTATAGGTTTCGGTTTCTCGTGCAAATATTGTCCGCCTCTTAAAATAATCCAGCTGATGAAGTAAAATTCCTCTATACAAAGCGATAAATTAGAAAAAGGAAGCAGAGTCTGTTAAATGTGCAAAAAAAAGAAAAAGAAAAATCACTCTATGCTATATACTATAGTGTTCGGCCATATTCATTTTTTTGTTCGGGGAGTTTGTAACCAATTGCCATCACTAATATTTGGAGGTCTAAACTGGTTAACAACCTAAGATATGTTTATTTAGCATTTAATCACTATCTTGAGAGCATGCGTATATATCAGGAAGTTGAAGGCGGTGACCATGAAGGCACGTTTCTTTTCTTGAAAATTCAAAATCGAGCACATGGTTAGAAATGTTTACCGATTAATATATTCCCTGCGGCATATCGCGTGCTTTACAGCTATAAGCATGCCACGAGGGTCTTCTTTTCTGTGACGTAGGGCGCGAGAAATGTCATTTATAAGCCAAAACGTGACACACCCTACCTGACTGACTCTGGTGACTACTTGTTTGAGCCGTACAGCTAGACAAGGAATACTAATAACAAAAAAGATTATGCGTAGCCAACTAAAATGTTCTAGTATATATATGAAGCGAAGCTTGAATCAAGCGGCCAAATCATTGCCACACAACTAACGGTGATGCGTACATTTCTGCTTATTTTCATCCTATGCAACGTGTAATCTCGCGCAGCGGTTATGTTTCCTCACCCCAAATTCAAGACCTCTACACCACTTGTGTTACACTGGCAATTACCCCATTCTGGAGGATTAGCTGAATAACTGGCAGTACATTTACGGATGTCCTACGTGAATGTTTAAGCGCTAACTGCGGTGCTCTATGCGTCTTCGCTCCAGATCTTGAGCTCGCCCAATTGCTTGCGGGTCTGAAGGTCCTGCTTACTTCATAACATGTCAGTGTAAAGAATGCTTTATAGCGCAAGCTCTTGTCTGATGCTCAGCAACTTCCTAAGAATGCGTTAGCATGGGGCACGTCGCAGCGTGCCCTATGCTAATGCATTCGCACCAGCTAGTGCTCCCGATGCCGTTAAACATCATCTGGTTAGCGTGACGCGGCGTCAAACGCGCTCGCCGCTTTCCAATATGAGAACGGCTAGGCATGACCGTGCCCCGGCAAAACTTCCCCGACACCACGGGCGCAATCGGTGGTTTTGCCGCCTGTGATTGCGCGGAAGTGGTGTTAACAGGGAACCGAGCTTTGCGTCAAGTCACCGAACACTGCTCTCTCATTGGTGGAAGCTCACGCGAAGCAGCGTGCACTTTCACCAGTGGAAGGACCAAATTGACGCCTCTCTTACCTCTCTCGTTCACCTCTGTGACTGCGGACGGCGCCGATGGCGTGAAACTGAGCAACGGGCTAAGAAAAGCTGACGCCTTAAAATGGGCCTAAAGCGAGTGGTGTGTACCGAACACCTAAAGCATAAATGTAATGTAAATCAAAGAAGCCGCTGAATATCAAGCACTATTCTATTAAGAGGTTGATGTGTTTTAGGGACACTTGGAGCCTACATTTCCTGTCGAGATTTCATGTACTAATTTGTTCAGTTTTTTTGGGGAGGATACGGAACACAGATGTTCGCCCACTGGCAATATTTTGGTGTTCAGCATATATATTAGCCTCTTCGTTGGTAGTTGTATTCGGAATTCAGATAAGCCTTGTATACACATGTATGCACCATAATACTCGGCGAGAAACCGACTACTCACGCTTAAACCACGCTGAAAAGGCATAGCATGCTTCTGAAATGTGAATAATAATAATATTTGGGGTTTTACGTGCCAAAACCACTTTCTGATTATGAGGCACGCTGTAGTGGAGGACTCCGGAAATTTAGACCACCTGGGGTTCTTTAACGTGCACCTAAATCTAAGCACACGGGTGTTTTCGCATTTCGCCCCCATCGAAATGCGGCCGCCGTGGCCGGGATTCGATCCCGCGACCTCGTGCTCAGCAGCCCAACACCATAGCCACTGAGCAACCACGGCGGGTTCTGAAATGTGAGGCGGCATCACTTGCAGGTCCCAGAGGAATACGTCACTGGAAGGAGAACCCTTGCAGCATGTTTCGCGCACGTGGTAGAGAGACGCGAAATCCATCCGAAAATATTCCGGCCCTGACGTTTACTGTGAAAATATTAAAATACGAGGCATGAGTGGACAGTTCCCGTTTTCATCTTGTGATATGAAAATATATTTAAAGCCTGTAACCAAAAAGGCTAATAAGCAAATCTAGCTAATCAGGTAATTTATAGCTGCACTTCTTCGTGGTATGAATTTCCCCCTGGATAGATAACGTAGGAACGAGAATGAAATGAATGAATGAATATGTGTTGTTTAGTGGGAGAATGACAATGTCTCAATTATAATAACTTATTTTTTGTTTTAAACACGTATTGCGGTCACGATGACTAACTAGGTCGTGTTTAGGCAGGTCGAGATGTGCACTTATCAAGTGTATGGTTGTTGACAGTGCTACAAATTTATACATTGAACATGTGCACAATTTAACATAGGATCACCCTGATTATTATGGGTAAAGAAGTAACGAGATGCCCGGTGGTTGTTATGTGATCCTAACAAACATATTTGTTACACAGGTGCATCAAAAACGATGCTCTTGCGCTACAAAACGCCAGTAAAGGAGCACTAAAAAGGGTGATATACTGTAGTTGGCTGGTCAACATACGAAACAGTTTCACAGAAAGGCAGAATGCACGGCATTGTAAAACAAATTGTACAGAAACCATCGACGATGATTGTGAATGCAAGCGAATATCCAGAACGAACGAAAGAACGAGCGAGCGAACGAGAGAAGGATGGAAAGAGAGGGGGATAATGTTATCCTTGCCAGTTCCGATCACCGAACGAACCACGAAAACGGCCGAAAGTGCCAAAAGAATGCCATACGATAAAAAACGAGAGGCAGGAATTTCACCTGTGTACGGCTCTCTTAACTTCCAGTTCAAATTCGATTATATGTGGTTTTTAATGGTGCAAGGGCCAGTTATGGCCAAAGAGCGCCATACCAGCTCAAACTCACTTGCACAATTATGAACACATGGTATGGACGCATGAGTAGGTAAAGCGCGCAGAGTGATGCAATAAGTTGCGATATTCACAATGTCTTCATGAGCGTGATGAAAACGGTTTACGTGATGATGGTTCTCGTGGATGTGTTGAGAACAAAACTTTTACAGACTTCGTGTAAAGTAATTACCGGAACTTTAATCTCGCCGCTTTTTCCAACTTTAATTTGAATTGCGTTAATTGTTTAATTGAAGCGTTAATTTGAATTGTGAATTAGTTGGTCTGTACCTATTAATAATGAAACGAACAGAAAAACGACGCGAATGCCTTTGTACAATTTTTAAGTTCTGCATGTCTTTTATCGAATAACAGTCCCATGTGACTCTTGTATGCCGTGATATTGACAACAAGAATGCCCAATATGCTAAAAGCGCTGCCTTAGCGTAGGTGGTTCTAAATTTGCGTATTTAAAACCCGAACTTCTGTACAGTAGATGAAGATCTATTGCCAGTATGTCAGTAGATCATGGAGACGTATTGGTAGTGGTCACACCTTGGAGCCGTATTACTAATCGTCACCCCTTGGTATTCGTATTGGCTTACTTCCCTTATTGCCTTGCTGTTAACTATGTACTACGTGTCATGCGAAGGCTTTATGGACACTCTAGGTGAAGACGGCGTGCTTCAAGCCTGATGGGCAATCATCAGGCTTGATGGGTGCCCAATGTTGTAGGCAGGAGCGTGTCCTCCTCTAGCCCGGTCGTGGCTGCGCATGGTTGTCCGCGCGCCGTGCCTTGAAAGCAATGTGCTGCGAATGTAAAGACTAAGTGCGTGCCGAAATGACTGGGGGCTTCATGCGCGTTGTCTTTCCCCGCGCTTTGTGTTGGAAATGGCGCGATCGCAAGTTTCGGAGACACAGTGAAGCGAGCGAGAGCAGGAAGCGTTCGCAGCCTGCTGCCGGTGCTCTTCAACACGCCAGCACTGTGACAGCGGTCATCTGTTCATGTTTGCTTGTGTGCGGTAGGCACCATGCTTTCTAATTTAGTTATTAGGCGAATGTTTACCGCAATTTATTCGGGAGATAAAGCTACGAACCTTAATTCGTGCAGTTATCTGATACTTTACTACCACTATCAGTGCATTGCCTTTCGAGTGAATCTGCGACTTATTAGTCACACCATGAAGAACCGTCTTGTCATTTTTTTTCGATTTTTTGAGCGAAGTCATTCGTACGCGAAAACCACTTGTAAAAACAGGCGCCTGCAAATCGAAACATAGATTATATTGTTAGTGAGGACAGCCAGACAATGGAAAGCCGTTCTTACAAACGAAAAGCTTCGTGAATTCGGCGCCAGATGCTCAACGAGAAGTTCGTGGGCAGCAACACGATGGCGGCTAACGGAAAGGCAGAGTCACCCCAGAAATGGTTGCGTGGTGGTTTTGTGCTTCTTCATTAAAGCAAGTGTGGAGAGTACCAGACAAGCGCTAAATTACCTAAGAAGTGCTTAAGACGAGGGAGCCCAGAGGTGATCAAAAATTCTATACTAAAGATGGAAAATTTCCATCTTGTCTTCATGAACAGTGCGTACATTACTACCCTGAAAGGGTGTCATTTTATTTCCTGCCATCCCCCTATATGGCCAGTATCAGTCCTTCTGCAAGACGGATGCTGAGACGTGATTATAAGCGAAGGAGAATCCTTACAAATTATGGCTCTTAATCAACATGAAGCAGCCCCGTCACCTTCCGGTATCATTTACGGAATGCACTCAAGAAGGTTTTCATATCTTTCCGAAAAATAGTTGCCCAACAATGCCCATGCCAGTTCCAAACTTGTGATTCCGCTAGAAAAGAGGTGGATAGATAGCCGAATTACGTTTTTTACCATTTTCTTCATACACAGGGCGTCCCAACTTTCATGCTAAAAATTTTTTAAATGTCGCAGTTTCGTCCGAAAGGCGAAGCATTGATTGCGATAGCAAATTAGTAAACAGCTATAGACCGTTTTATTGAGGGTGCCACCATTTCACGATCACAGCGCCGTCTATCATCCGGCGTTATGCTAGTATGTGGGATCGTACTGGAGGGTGCACGGTGAACGTGCTGTTGACGACGAGTGGCAAGTTTTCGCGCTTTCCCGAAAGCTGTCAACAAGTTGTTTGCATTGGGAAACTTCTTAGAATGTCGCCAATAAGCTTTTAGCTTAGATATAGCCGCAGTATAGAATGGCGATGGGCCTAAAGGCGCTCCCGCAGCTCTGCCCACGATCGAAAGAGGAGGCAAGGCTCGACATTGTCGATACGTAACGTACATATGTAACTTGTTAATATTGTAATGCTAACCTTGGGCTCTATTAAGGTATCACTCAGGCGATAACAATGAGAGGTGTCTCCATGTGTCATGCGGTGTGCCGCACGAGCTTACACCACAATCCAGGTAACTGCGAAGCTCCGAGTAAAAACGTTTTGCTAGCTTTCGTGCTCCTGTAATTTTTGCGCTACGAGTTTCCACACATTGTTTGTCTGTCACCCGGACATCATGCATTACAAAATAAAGAACCGTAAAATAACTCGTTTGAAAGGGCTGTTAGAATGTATAAAATTAGTTGATGACAGTGGCCGCCAATATACCATGACCAACCAGACGCACGCGACGTGTTGAAAGATTGTGTGCACTCCCAGGTCTCAAATGATGTCTGCGCCTACAAGGGCACCTCGCCTACTCGAGAGTTGAAAAACGAATAACTGTTCTTTGCAACAGCGACTTTATTTTCTGCAGTAATACAGCGCGCGATGCACGGCGTCGACAGCTTGCCGGGCGAGATTCGGAAGAACGTGAGAGCCCATTGTTGTGCCATTACCACAAGCCCGGATCCCGAATCTGCAAGATGCAGAATCTATCCTGCGAGCGCCATAATTCTCCCTTCACAAGTCAAGATGCTGCGCCTTCGTGCGGGAGAAGCCTCGGCGGAGCAGCGTGTTTTGACGTGTCCGCGTGTGCCCGACGGCCCGGCGCCGCACCTCCCTTGCCTGGAGGTCACCGCGCGCGCGAACTTTGAACCGAGTGGCCAGCGCGGTCGCTGGTTGGACCCCTCGGACGACCGTCGTGTGCTGACTTTGTATTGGGCCGTTTGAGTGACAATGGGCCTCGGGGATTATAAAAGCAGCGACACGCCGCTCGAAAACAGGATCCGCCGACCCCACCTGGAGAGAGGGTCGCTCCCGACTGGGGTGAGATGTGTCACGCGTTTTCGCCGGACGCCGTCGTGCGAGAACAGTCGCGTTTGTGTGAGCTCTCGGCCCCAGTGCCGATCCGTTTATGTCCTGTATGATAACCTGTATATAATGTATAAAGTCCCTTTTGTTATTCTCATCGACGCCAGGCTCGGAGTCTTCGCTACCAACGCTCTGTCACGAAACGGGTGAAGAGCGCTACGGGACCACAAAGCCGTAATCGTGGTGCAGCGGTGCAAGTTCGTAACACTGGATGGCAGCTACGGGATTGACCGGCATCAGCTACCTCGGCGCGGTGAGTGCCTGAAGTTTACCTCAAACACCAGACTTTCTCTGACACAGGTTATAGTAGCTTAGGGAAGGATTTGGTGTTGCATTGTGATAACCTTGTGTGTTTCAAGCCTAGTAAGAGTGTTTTGAAAACCAGGGGATGCTGAGGGGGTAAACAGGGCAGTGTGTGATATACTTGCATATGTCTTACTAGTAGTGTTATAGTAGCGTACGGCAGGTATATTCAAAAAGGGTAAACAGCAGGAGGACAGTGTGAACGATGGAGAAGTACAAGGTGAAGGAACTTCTCGAAATTTGTGAGGAGTTGGGCATTGAGTTGGGCTCAACCAAAAGAAAGAATGCGATCCTTGAGGTCATGAGGACTGGGGACGTAACGGCTGAGGAAGCCGCTGAGGCCTTGGCGGGTATCAATGAACGTCGGGAAAGGGAGGAGAAGGAACGTTGCGAGCAGGAAAGGAGAGAACAGCAACGTCGCGAGGAGGAGGAAAGGAGAGAACAGCAACGTCGCGAGGAGGAAAAGGAGGAAAGGAGAGAGATTCGTGAGCACGAGCTTAAAATGAAAGAGTTGGAGACCCGAAATAGCTCGCCAGCGCCTAGTCTCACTTCTAACGTTCCAAGAATACGCGATCAACTTCCACCCTTTGTCGTCGGAGAGGATATGGCCAAATACCTCGTGAAATTTGAGCACGTGTGCGAACGGAATAGCATTGAGCGATCCCTCTGGGCACAGAATCTGTTAGCGTTGCTTCCTGGGGAGGCATCAGACGTAATAACTTGCTTATCGAAAGAGGCGTTTGAGAGCTACAGTGATGTGAAGGAAGCGCTACTGCGGAAGTACAAATTGTCGCCCGAAGCTTTCCGGCAGAGGTTCCGGTATGCAAAAAAGGGTAAGGAGTCGAATGTTGACTTCGCGTTTCGTCTAAAAGCCGACCTGGTGGAATGGCTGAAGGGCGAAGAGGTTTTCGACGACCGCGACAAAATTGTCGAATGCATCGCGTTGGAGCAGTTCTACCGTTGCATTGATGAGGATGTCCGGCTCTGGCTGCAAGATAGGCTAAAGGATGTTAAGCTAAACAAGGCAGCAGAGTTAGCGGAAGAGTATTACACACGCCGCAGCTTGCACAGCAAGGCAGTGCGCGTAGAAAAAGCTGATAGGAGAGATTGGTTTTCCGGGAAGCCCGACGAACGGAAGCAAATCACGCGTCGCGAGTTTCGGGACGACGAATCCCTTACCAAAGAAACTGTAAGGGAAGGGCAGAATACATCTCAGAATGATGACGATGGTCCGAAACAGCGAAACGAAATGACGCGTTCTTTTGAAAAGCGAAAACCGTTAACCTGCTACAATTGCAAAAAGCAAGGGCACATCGCTGCAAGCTGCCCAGAGAGAATTGCTTTTGCAACGATACAGGAAACTCACAAGAACATACGTCTATTGGAGCCCTATGTGCAGGAAATTAAGGTAAACGGCAAGAAGTGCCGAGCACTGCGGGACTCTGCAGCAACTATGGACGTTGTTCACCCGTCTTTCGTCTCCTCTAGTGATTTTACGGGAGAGTGCGTTAGGATACGGCAAGTGGCCGAGAAGGAGAGTGTCTGTTTACCGATCGCAACGGTTATCATTGAAGGAGAGTTTGGAAAACTTAACACCGAAGCCGCTGTGTCAGCCGCCCTCCCGGAGCAATTTTCCTACCTCTTCTCAAATAGCTCGGAGCAGCTGCTGAGGGATCAGGGCAAATCATTCTTTGCCGACGTGGCGTACATGGCCCCCACGCGATCCAAAGCGCGCCCGCTGTCGAGGGAACTTGACTTAGCGTCGGTGAGCGAAAGGCGGTGCGGCACACGGACCGATCACGGTAACTTGAGTGGCGAGCAGTCACGGGAGAGGCAGAGCTCGGAGGCTGGCCTAGGCGAGCGGGTCCTGGAGGTGAGTGGGAGTGACGCGTGCAGTGCTAGCCGCGATAGAGACGCGACGCCGCAATTAGGCGACGCGGGCTCCACACTCGCTCCGGTTTCCGCCAGCTGGCAGGAGCAGGCTGCAGTTGAAAGGGAAACTCGGATTCACGAACAACAGGAAGATTGTTCACTAGCCGATCTGAGGAAGAGCGTCAAACGGGGAGTGAAAAAAAAGGAGGTTTCATTTGGCAAGGAATCTGGCTTATTGTACCGCCGCTACACGGATAAGCAGGGTCGCAAATATAAGCAGCTTCGGATTCCGCGAAAATATCGCCGGGAAAAATGAATGACCTCATTTGCTTCCTCAGAAGTATGTTTTCGGTCCAAGTGGTTTCAAGGGGACCATTCTATTTGTAATTATTATTGCTGATTAATAATTGTTTCTATTTTGTTGAGTTGTTGATTTGAAAACTGATTGTTTGAGCCTTGTGTGCTAGATCGTACACCTGCCTCTTGTTGCAGCGGGAGCAAAAAGAGGGATAGCAATTTAGTTAGGTTGATTTGAATTATGGCCTTGTCTGGTGTTTGACGGGAGACAGAGGGCACTTGTTCGTGTTGGGTGTTGCCTTTTGCCGGTCGGTTTTGCAAGCTGCAGAACGACCAAGCGGGACCAGTGGCGAGAAGCAAGGTCTTAGGAACGACCCGAGCGGAGCTGGTCAAGGTGCCTTGGCGACGACGTGGTGAGCAGAGCTCCTGTCCTGGCGAGTCGGACCTGGGCACGTGAGGTTACCTGGCGTCCCGACACTGGACGTGAACTTGGACGAGCCTGACGAACGTGCGCGCCTGGCATCCGAGCCACGTGGAGGCAGCTCGTCTTCCCGGCGCCTTATCTGAGGGCGGGGATGCTGTTGTGCCATTACCACAAGCCCGGATCCCGAATCTGCAAGATGCAGAATCTATCCTGCGAGCGCCATAATTCTCCCTTCACAAGTCAAGATGCTGCGCCTTCGTGCGGGAGAAGCCTCGGCGGAGCAGCGTGTTTTGACGTGTCCGCGTGTGCCCGACGGCCCGGCGCCGCACCTCCCTTGCCTGGAGGTCACCGCGCGCGCGAACTTTGAACCGAGTGGCCAGCGCGGTCGCTGGTTGGACCCCTCGGACGACCGTCGTGTGCTGACTTTGTATTGGGCCGTTTGAGTGACAATGGGCCTCGGGGATTATAAAAGCAGCGACACGCCGCTCGAAAACAGGATCCGCCGACCCCACCTGGAGAGAGGGTCGCTCCCGACTGGGGTGAGATGTGTCACGCGTTTTCGCCGGACGCCGTCGTGCGAGAACAGTCGCGTTTGTGTGAGCTCTCGGCCCCAGTGCCGATCCGTTTATGTCCTGTATGATAACCTGTATATAATGTATAAAGTCCCTTTTGTTATTCTCATCGACGCCAGGCTCGGAGTCTTCGCTACCAACGCTCTGTCACGAAACGGGTGAAGAGCGCTACGGGACCACAAAGCCGTAATCGTGGTGCAGCGGTGCAAGTTCGTAACACCATGTGAACTAGGGCCGGCCCGCACACGGTATAGGCATGGATTTGGTTACAGAATGGAAAAAAAAACACACCTTCATTTCTTAGTCGGCACCTACTCTTTTCATAAAGCGACTTCAATAAACTTCCACCAGGACATTCGTTGCCAAGCATGATAATCTTAGAACACGTTTGAACAGAATAAGTTTAATGTGCTTGCACGAAGAAATAGTTCATCCATTCGCAATAGTTGACCGATTCGGAATACGCATCTTTTTTTCATATTCCAGTTTGATCATGGGTGCCGAGTTCCGAATACGTCGCTGTGCGCTAACTGGGAACAAAACCGTCCGAAAAGACACGCGATGACATCAAGTTCTTTCTGTTTATGCTGGCAATACAAAGCGGACACTTCTCTGCTGTCGCATCGATGGTGTCCACGAAGTTACTGCGGCTGAAGATGCACTTCACACTTGCTTCCGAAAGTTATTTTTGCAGCCGAATACAGCAGAGTGGTAGCCCGTTTACCTTGAGTCATCGGACGTCGCAAGAATCCCAAACAGAACACGTTAGAATCGCACTAATTCGGAATGACACCGCTACCTTTCCCAGATGCCGCTGGAAGGAAACGGAGTCTGCGCATACCAGCGCGAGGAGGAGAGCGGCGCGGCGCGCTAGTTCGAGGCTACGTTCCTCCTGGCCGATAAAACGGTCTATACGAAGTAAGGATAGTAGTTTTATCGGCTGCATAAACTTGGAAACACTCGCTTACAAACTTGATTAACAAGCACGCTGTCAACGCGCACAAGCGAGCATGAACACATCACAGGCGAGAAGCGCAGATACTCGCTGTCAAAACGTTGGAGTGAGCAAGCGCAGCAGCATTAGCGAATGAAGTGCCCTTCGTGAGGTCTAGCGCTTGTACGTAAGAGTGGCGAGAAGACAGCGCGCACAAAGGTACGAGCCGTCTGCAGATTCGTTTCAAGATAAGGTGCCCGCAACCGCGCGTGGCCGTGCAAAGTGCGGACTTGGTGGAGTTGAATTCCGAATCCCGAGTCGAATCCCTTACTGCCGCGCTGCCTCCGCACTTTACTCCACATATGGGGCGCGATATTCACCCGCAATCATGAGTTCTCCTGGTGCTCAGTCACGAAATGAGCAGTTGCTCGCGAAGCACGACACCACCCCCTCTCTCCCTCCCACCCACTCCCGGCTTTTCGCGCGACGGAAGCCGGCGCGCTTGCTCTCCACTTTCCTCGCGCGCGTCAGATTGAGCCGTGATTGTTGGCTTCCCTCGCGTGCTTTCACTCGCGCATAGAGCATATGACGTTCTATGCCGCGTGGCGCCGGTGTTATCGCCCTTGGACTTTATGCGGAACATCAGGGCGACGGCGAATGCGGCGGCAAAAATGCACCTGGAGTGTCCGTACATTTACCATTGCAATAAACTGTGAAAATGCCCCGTAGCTGGACAGACCGAAGTTTGCCCGAAGTTGACCGAAGCAATGTTTGCTGTCGCTTGAAGATAGTCAGATTATATTTTGCATTCCACCTAATTACATAATTACCCATAATTGTTTAATCAACTTCTCAAATGTATAGTCAGGTGCAAAGTGTCAGTGAGACAATTGTAGAGCCACATGAAAAGCTCCCGATAAAGCTTTCCGTTGCTAAATACGTGATACATAAAGGTGCTTTTTCTTGAGCGTGAAAGAACCCGCGAATACACACAAAGTGCCTCAAGAGGCCAGTCGCGCGGCAATTTTCGCAGTGATGGCATTCTGTAGGGGAATTGGAACGATTGATTCGTAGCAGACCTTTTGTAAGCGTAAACTACATCCATTTCTCAGTGGCAACACATCCGATAGCATGTGGCGCTGATCCTCAGTAAATATACGAATAGAAACCGTAATGTTTCCCTCTTCCTTGACAAAGTGACTGCAGGTTCTCGTCCTTCTACGGTAACCTGTGATCTTGACGTCAACTTACAAGCTCCAAGACAAACTCGAAGGCTTCTTGCAATGAGAGGTACAACTTGTCTCCCGAGTGTGGTACACCGTGGAGTAGCGACGATGAATATTCGAAACGTGATCGTATTAAAACAGCGTGAAACTTCAAGATGTTATCTATGGGACTTCCGCAAAGCGCTCTAGCCAGATATCACAGAATTCGAATAAGACCAGTTACTTTTCTTTAAAAGCTTCTAAGTGCTGGGACCATACCAAGCACCGATCAAGATTATTTATAAGAAGGCGATGTAGTTTGACTATTTCTAACGAATGAATATCAAGACATTAAAATCCTTTGGGTGTTTTAGTGTGAACTGCGACACAGCTGAACATTCAGCAGACAAGCTCATGCCCCCTTACAAGAACTAATTCCCTTCGTTATTCACCGCTTGCGAAGTTCCTTATATGATCTGCAGCATTTGTCCAGATACCCAAATGCAAATGTCATCTGCATATATTGGCCAGTAGATGTTCAGTGAAAGACGACGAGGTAACTGCGCCATCACTACGTTGAATAACGCCATACTTTGCACGCATCCCTGCGGAACGCCATGTGTCACCGTATGTTCCGACGTTTTTCTATTGCTGGTGTACCCATATATCCATCTGCTTGTAAGAAAATTGACTATTAGACGCAGTGTCTTTTCCATAATCGCAAGTAGCACTAAGCGTTCGAAAACATGCACGTGACTAGCCGTGTCGTATGCCCGTTTGATATCAAGAAACATGACAACTGAGATATTTCCTCTGCTTTCATGCTACACGCAGGTAACCAAATCCACAATTTTATCCATAGTACAGTGTCACGAAAGAAAACCTGAAAGTTATTTAGCTAACTAATTTTCTGTCTCAATCCACCACTGTATTCTTCCACTTATCCTTTTGTCCATTACACCGGAGGTGCACCTTGTTATCGAGGCTTATTGGCCTGAATGACTCCAGTGTTATGGGCTTTTCCCAGACTTCAAAGAGGCACTACTATGGAAAACATCCACGAAAGAGGCACAGGATCTTCCCGCCAGACCTAATTGTTTACGTCCAACAAAGATTTTGCGTTCCGAGACCTAAGATATGAAAAGGCACTATAGGTTCTTTTCTCAGAAGCAAATCTTTTAGCTAGTTGGGAAGCATCAGATCTAGTCAAATAAATCCGCTTGTAGTTTTGGTGTTGAAGACATTTGCCTGTCGCCTCATGTGCTTTTTCCTTGGCCAGAATACCACAATGAGCCGGTATCCACTGAAATGTGATACAGTGCCCTGATGCAATGGCCAAATGATGTAAGTACGCGATGTCGAAAGAAACGGGCTGATGATTGCTTTTTTTAACAGACTGCACAATGTTTGTAGCGCTACTTTGAGTCAGTGAAAATCGCCCATTGGTCAGGCGCTCGGCGCCGTATATACGAGGACAGCTTCTTTGACGCCGTGAAGCTCTGCTGTCATTGACGATGTCCTCCGCTGCAGACGATAAGAAAGCATTTTCGTTGAAGGCACATAAGGGCCACAGGGCGAAGTCTCCCGAGTGGTTGAGGCATCAGTGTATATGTGAGTGTGCTGAGTACACTTCCCGGCTAAGTAGAGGAGAGTGGTCTGCGGCAGCGCAGCCTGTGGCATGCGACTCCTTGTCCCATTTACATCGGGTACAAACTAGTTTATATCTAGAGGCGAAAGTGTCCAGGGTAGAAACGTTGGAGGCAGTAATTTCTGTGGCTGAATAATCGGAGGAAGGTGCAGGATTTGCACAGCTTGGCTAAAGCCAGACTTACTGTGGATTAGGTGAACGCGGTACATGAAGTGCTTCTTTCCTTGGAGCACATGCCGAAGATGAGTACGCATTGTTTTTTTGGGAAGCTATGACATCTAGCGGTATATATCCTGGTAACGCTACTGTTCCCGCACTCGCAGCTGAAGTGACAGAAATGTGGCAGAAAAATAAGGCCAATATGCTTTGATATACGTGCGAGTGCTTGTGATTGTGTTAGTGTGTGACAGGAACGTTGAAAAAAATATCGACCAAGTTTAGTGATAGCAGATGACTTCCTTACATCTACGGACTACACGTAGTTTGTAGCTGCGGGTTCATTTACATAATAGAGAAAGGAAAGTACTTTAATCGATTTATATATTCTCCTATACAGGGGCGGTATTATCGGTCGATCACTAACGGGATACTTACACTTTTGCAAGATTTGGCGTGGTCGGTGATCGAGGTTCCTGGTCTTTGGCAAGACAGTGTGCTTGGTGCCATGCTAAGGATGCTATCAACCATAGACGCTGATGCGTCTGGTTCTAGTGACGTCAAATCTCGCGAAAATAAGTGTATTTCCGAAAGTTATTGCTCGAGAAAACTACTTGGTATAATTCAGTAACATGCTCTTAAAGCTACACCAGGAAATCTTACGCCTTCTCTGAAGACATTGAGATCCGATGCACCTTCGAATCTAACACCTTCGAAGATGAGTACAGCATTTTCAGAAGGATAATTTTATTATTTCCTTTCAAGCGCATTATCAGCACATGGAGAACAAATCCTATTTCGGAGCTCCTTAATGTCCCCTTACTTTCATTTAGACGTTCGCTTCAATTATTGCTTTTGCAAGAAGAGTGCCGCAGTTTCTTTATTCCTGAGCTTCAGTGGCTTCCTAATTACATCCTCTTCGTGGTTTAGCGGTATTGTCAGCAGGAACCATACGGTGGGCACTCGGCGCTTGAGCCACTCTGCTTAATGCCCACGTCGTTCTTTTGCCTTAATTAGCCGTCTCGTTCCAGTTCATTGCATATTTAGGAGCAAGAGGTGAATGGCAGCTAAAGAAACTTGGAAAGGAATGAGGCAAAAACTACCGGGGTCCTTATCTCACCAAAGAGAGAACATGAGCATAAAGCGAGCAGCCAGACTGGATTATGCATAGGGCGACGAGCAAAGAGCTGTCAAGTACGGTACACGATCACAGGAGTTAACGCAGAAACCGTTATGCATACTTTAGGCTGCATCTGAAATAAATTATTGTGCATGGAGCACTCACAAACATAATATTCGAAATATTGTAGACAGATTGCAAATCACGAAACGTACAGCTAACAATCGTTAGTTCCGCAAAGAAAAAGAGATGAAAGCAATGTGCAATGATAAACAAGGTCGGGTGACAAATAGTTTATAGACTGTTTCAGGTGCTTGACAGTCGTAAGAACTACAACACTTATTATCACCCAAATATTCATAGTGTCAGTATCATAAGAAGTCAATAAACAAAGATGCCAAGGACGACATAGGGGAAATTACTGCGCGTAATGCGAAGACGTGGGATCGCTCCCCACCAGCGGCAAGTTATTTTTTCATCCAATTTCATTGCCTATAATTTATCACTTCTTTAATTTAATTATAAGGTACTAGTAATTTCCCCTATTTTGTCCTTGGTGTCTTGGTTTATTGGCTTCTTACTACATGATTAATAAAAATCAGGCCCTTCGGTTAACCCCCCTTCTTCTCATTTATAGCGTGAGTAAGTGGCACAATGATCTGATTTTATGCCTCTTAAACCACTCACTTTACACTATATAACGATTTGTTTCACTAGTTCAAACAGATCGCTCAGCACAAAGTCGCCACCGATATGACATTGTAGACTGCATATATTTACAAAAAAACCGTTGACTGCACATGCGTGACTCCACGCAATAAGAAAGGAGTCCTGAGACTGCACATAACTAGGGACCACAGTATTTTTTATGTTACATCTTGTCTGGCCAAACCGTGTCTGGTAATTTTGTCAAATGGATAGAGAACGAAAGATACTTAATCACTGCACACTAGCACTCTCTACCCCTTGATACACTTATTGGCTAGGGTGAGCTCATTCTGCACGTGCACTTTTCAGCTTTCCGACGTGTTCACTACGATCTTCACCACCGTTTAACACACCTCCCAGTTACCCAACCACCAAACCCCACATCTGAGCACATAGTTAAAAGTACTCAAAGCAGAAATTTCCGTAAGCGTGAACAGCTGGGCTAGTTGGTTGTGAATAGCATTATGAGACGTCGTTCCAGCGCACAAATAAACAAGGGCAAGCAGGGAGGACAACAAGAAGGCCGATTGTTCTCCGGTTATTCTCTGGTTGTTCGCCGGTTGACAACCAGCCTTCTTGTTGCCCCTCTTTGCTCGTCCTTGATTATTAATGAGCTGGAACAATGTTTCAGGAATTTCAGCCCATTTTCGTAAATTGAAGTAGCATTCAAGTATGAGACGGCGGCTGCAGCGCCGGAAGGCGCTAGTCTTGCTATGGTGTTCGCCGTCTGAACGAACTTGTCTTTTCAGCTGAAACGAAATAAAGTTGGCGCAGTTGATCATAAAACAATTTAGGCAATAATTCCTCACTGTGAATATCGTTGATATTACAATTTGAAGAGGAAGAAGAAGAAGACCACGGAGTGCAGGCGTGCTTCGTGTCGGCTCCTCTATTTTCCTATGTTTTTGGCGGATTATCGAGCTTCTCGTGGTAATTCTTCTCACCAGCAATCGGCGGACTCATCAGGACTCCCCCGACACCAAGTTTCGCCAGGTGGGCCCATCTTCTGGCCGATAAGCAGCGCCTTTTGTCCCGCCACGCAGGCGGGGCAAGCTAAGCCTATCTCCACGTATAGGCCACTATTGCCCGGCCGCCGCGGCGGCGGGGCGTGCCAAGCCTACCGTGTCGCCGGACCTCATTGGAGCTCCCAGTCTCCGACGGCAAAGTGTCAGGCCTTTCCTGACGTTAAATGGAAGTTGTCCAGGTAGACGGAACAGATATTAGGCCGGAAGATTTCGGCGAGGGAGCGGGGTGGTGCAATGTCAAGAGGAAGAAACAGGCCGACGGTGCGACCGAGTCGGCGCATAACCAGCATGGGCACATGCAGCGACGGACGGTAGCCATGTCGACAGCGGGAGTCACTACAGCGCTGTATAAAAGGAAGTACGCCCGTCAAGTGAAGCAGGTTGCCATGGCAAGCCGAATGCCAGAGTTACCGCCGGACGATTACAAAATCGTCGTACGCCCCCGAGGCGGCTTCAACGTGCGCGATTACGGGACGGATCGCATTTACTGCTGCCTACGTAACGCGGCGGGTGTAAGCAGAGAAGCGGCCGGGGAAGATAGCATCTGCCTCAACGTTAAGCAGAACGTGGTGGTGCTCAGCACGCCGTCTGAAGACAGAGCCAAACGCTACGGAGCCATTCGCAAGCTTTGCATCGGAGACCGAGAGTTCGAGGCGAATAGTTATCAAGCCGCCCCGGAGAACACTTCCAAGGGCCTCATTAGGAACATTTCCAAGAGCGAGAGCCCGGCAGACATCATTGCTAATCTAGTGACGAAGCGCAACCCCGGAGTGCTGCACGCGAAACGCATGAGCAACACGGACAACATAATCGTTTTGTTCGACGGATTCCACGTACCGAGACACGTATATTACGGCCCCATGCTCGTCAGATGCTCCCTCTACAGGAAGCAGATTGACGTGTGCTACGAGTGCGGAAGGCTGGGACACCGCGCCGACGTGTGCCCCAATCCCAACGACAAGATTTGCCGTGGATGCGGACGCAACAATCCGTCGCCTGACCATCAATGCGAGCCGCGGTGTCGCCTGTGCGGCAAGGGACACTTCACGGGAGACCGCAGGTGCAAGGCGAGGTACAAGACCCCATACATAGTCAAGCGTCGCCAAATAGAGTGAAAAAGACAAGAAGAGGAAGAAGCAGCTACAGCGTACGGCAGCGGCTACAACAGCAGCAGCGACTGTAATGGCAACGCCGGCTACTACCTCCATTTTCCAGAGATAGACCGTCATTCAGTCACCGACAACCGAAGAGGACGCTCGACTAGCCGGGGCGGGAAGGGCGGCGCGGGAAAATCCCGATCCCGATCCCACTCTCGCAACCGAACACAGACGCCGAGAAGCACGTCGATGACGCGCGGTGGCGGCGGTCCGGGCACCGCAGCTGTGGGCCACATCAACCAGCAAAGTCAGCAGCAGCAGCCGTGGCAGCAACAAGGTCACAGGAGCACTGGGCAACAGGTGAGCTGGGCGGCTGTCGCCGCTTCTCCCGGCGGCGGAGGGGCTTCGGCGGGCCGCTCTGGCGGGCCTACCGTCGGCGGTGGCGGTGGGAACGAGCTCGAGCGAGTGATAGAGCGAGTCCTAAAACAACGTTTAGAACCATTAGAATCAACAATTGGCGAGCTTAAACGCGAAAATGCGCTCCTTAGAGAGGAGAATATCAAATTGAAAGGCACGGCTCCACAACCGCAGCAACCATCGCAACGTCAAACGACGATGTCGCCGTCCTCGGCGCCTCGATCACCGACTCCATCACGGCCTGAGCCGGCCGAGATGGACACGGACAACGAGGGCAGCTCGAGGGAGACGGCGGATGAACGCGACGATCGTCCCGTTACCGCGAAAAGGACCGCACTAGATCCCGCAAGACCCGAGAGCAAACAGGGATGCGGCCGTTATGAGAAACTACAGAAACGTGTAGACAACATCGAGAAGAGCCTCGAGGAAAGTTTTACAAAACAGACGGCTCATATGAACGAAATGTTCAGTAACGCGCTAGCTAAGCTCTCTGAACAAATAACACAAATGTTCGCCGCGCACTTGGCGCGCATAGACGACATAGAAGCGAGGCTATCGCCAGCTGCAGGCAGACCAATCAGAACAATGAGCAAGCCGTACGCTAGACAGCAACAACACAATCAGCAGCAGCAAAACACGCTTACAGACGTAGAGATTCAACCGCAGGTGCAACCGCAGCAGCAACCAAGTCGCCTTGATGGTGACGGGTTAAATTAAACGCAGGCATCACCATGGCTACACACGCAACGAAGCACACTAACACTGGGAAACAACAATACACAATCTGGCAGTGGAACTGCCGGGGCTACAGGAGGAAGCGGGGTAATCTCCAGCAATTCATACGCAGCCGTGAGACGAAACCGGATGTGATCCTTTTACAGGAGACAAACCATCCGGTTAAACTTGCCGGCTACAAAGCCATAGACGCGACCGCGACGGAGAACAGGCAAAGAAGGAAACGAGCTACACCCCGCGTGGCGGTTGGCGCTAGGCCGGGGGCGATGGTGCCGCGCCGGCCGTCTCCCCCGCCACGCCCGTTGCCGGTCGCCGCCGTGCTCGTTCGACGTAATATCACTGTGGCGCAGCGAGAGCTTGCCTGCGTAAATATTCCTCACGTGTTCGTAGAATTAATCCCTAAGAGCGGCCGAGGACTCTTCGTCCTTAACGTGTATAGTAAACCCACGCTGCAGCACAGATTCGGGGAACTACTGCGGGGCGCACGCGCGGCTTCCGGCGGCGAGCCTCTACTAGTTGCGGGCGACTTTAACGCACCCCACGGAGCCTGGGGCTACATCCGAGAAACACCCAAGGGCAAACACCTTTGGGAAGACTCGCAAGACCAAAGGCTTGCACTGATCGCGAATCCCGCCGATCCTACACGCAGAGGGAACAGCGTGAGTGCCGATACGTTACCAGACCTTGCGTTCGTTTCAAATGTTACAACAGCGCACTGGCAAAATACGCAGGAAGATTTGGGGAGCGACCATGCGCTGATCGAGATCACGATAGGCACGGGCCCGAGCGGTCGTGGTACTAACCCTGAGGGCAAAGGTCGTAAGCTCAAACTCGTGAAGTGGGACATGTTCCGCAAGAAGCGAGAAGAAGCCGGGCGAGGCGACGAGCCGATTACGGACATAGATGAGTGGACCGAGACGCTCAGAAGGGACGTAGGCGCAGCAACTAGCGATGTTCCGCCCGAAGCGAACCTCGAAATAATTGACAGTAGGCTCCTACACATGTGGGAAGCAAAGCGAGCCCTCCTAAAGAGATGGAAATGCCAAAGACATAATAAGGCGTTGCGCAAACGCATAGCACAATTAGACAGACGCATCGAAGAACACGCACTTCAGGTATGCAGGGCACAATGGGAAGACACGTGCAACGGCCTCGAGAGGCAGATGACCGGGGCGAGCGCTTGGCGCCTTTTTAGACACCTATTAGATCCGGAGGAGACTCGGTCCGCTCAAGGCCACAAGACTCGTAGACTAGTCAGAGATTATAAAGGTGATAACTTCCTCGACGCAATACGTGACCGTTATTTTAAGAAGGCTGAAAGCATCCAGCACGCCGAGTACGACGGCGTCACAAACGAGAAACTGGACGCGGAATTTAGCGAATCGGAAATTCGGATAGTCCTGTTCGAACTCAACACTCGATCGGCGCCCGGTCCAGACCGGGTTACCAACAAGACTCTGCGCAACCTAGACGACGAGTCAATCTCCCGACTCGCGGCCTACGTCAATGAGTGCTGGCGAGAGGGTTCGATTCCCGAAGCGTGGAAACGGGCCCGCGTTATCATGATTCCTAAACCTGGCAAGCAAGTTACGCTCGATAATCTAAGACCGATTTCCCTTACGCCTTGCGTCGGCAAAGTCATGGAACACGCAGTTCTCACCCGCGTGACAGACTTTCTCGAAGATCATGACGCGTTCCCGCACACCATGCTAGGATTCCGCCGCAACCTCTCCGCACAGGACGTATTGCTTCAGCTTAAACACCAGATCGTAGACGACACTACCAGCTCCACTAAGGCAATTCTAGGCTTAGATATTAAAAAGGCCTTTGACACCGTTAAGCACGAATCGATCTTAAAAACAATTAGAACATTAGGACTAGGCCAAAGAATGTATAATTACGTTAGAGATTTCCTCGCGGGCAGGCGCGCATGCGTCGTCGTCGGCGACGAGGAATCGCCGGAATTTGAGACGGGTCCGTGCGGCACGCCGCAAGGATCCGTCATATCACCATTGCTCTTTAATTTAGTTCTACTTGGTCTACCCGAGAAATTAACAGAAATAGAAGGATTATATCACAGTCTCTACGCGGATGACATCACCCTCTGGGTTCCCGGGGGAGGATGTGACGGTCACGTCGAGCGAACGCTACAGGCAGGAGTAGATGCGGTTCAGAATTACTTGCGTGGAACGGGCCTCGAGTGCTCGGCTACCAAGTCCGAACTCTTACTCTATAAACCCACAAGGAGAGGTCGTAAAACCTTGCTCGAAGAGGAACGGGATTATTCCAAAATACGCATCACATTGGCAGATGGTACTCCCGTACCACACGTAGAGAAAATTAGAATCCTAGGGTTACACCTGCAAGCAAACGGCCATAACGGAGAGACGGTGCGAATACTTCGTCGTTCGGTAGATGACACGATCCGACTCTTGCATCGCATCACGAATAGACGCAATGGTATGCGTGAAGAGTGCGCGATCCGTCTCGTGCAGGCGTACGCGATAAGCCGCATAACGTATGTTGCCCCCTACCTGAGGTGGATCGGGTCCGAAAAAAACAAACTCGAATGCATGATCCGAAAGGCTTTCAAGAGGGCGGTCGGCGTTCCACTCAACGCGAGCACCGACAAGTTTCTAGAGCTCGGAGTTCACAACTCCCTTAACGAGTTAATCGAGGCGCACGACATTGCACAATACGAACGATTATCGAGGTCAAAGGCAGGTCGATGCATCCTCGAGTCGCTCAGCATCGCGTACCACACCCAACATGGAGAGAAGACGGCGGTTCCCGCCTCTGTTCGCGACCGCCTGATCATCCCGCCGCTTCCCAAGAACATGCACCCTACGCACCACACCGGGAGACGCAACAAACGAGCAAGCGACCTACAGAAGAAGTTTGGTAACAGCAACGAGGCGATATACGTAGACGCGGCTCCATATGGAGGAGGGAGAAGCGCTCACGCGATAGCGGTTGTAGACCGCTCGGGTAAGTGCCTCGCGAGCGCCACGGTGACCACGGGACACACGGAGGCGGCCGAAGAAGCCGCGATAGCCCTAGCACTCGTCTCGGTGCCGAACGCTGCGATCGTGATCAGCGACTCGCAGGCGGCAATCCGCGGCTTCGCGCGCGGTCGTGTCTCGCGGGAAGCGGCCCGCATACTCCAAATTTCTGACGACGGCGACTCGTCATCGCCCTCGCAACGCCAAAATTCTACGGTCTTCCTCCTCTGGACCCCGGCACACACCGATGTTCCGCTCGCGGGCAACGAGGCGGCCCACGCCACGGCTCGAGGTCTCACACGCCGAGCCGTCGCTGATTATGTGGCCGCCTCCGCCCCCGAGAGCGGGGCATCGGATCTGCCGGATCGGGACACTACAACAGAAACACAACAAGAAGCACACTGGGCGTGGGGCGATCGCCTAACCACGTTCAGAGACCTCACCCAACACTACAGACTCGAAAGACGCACATTCCCGCCACCGCACGACAAATTGAACAGGAACGAGGCCGTAACGTTACGCTTGCTCCAAACACACACCTACCCTAGCCCCGCTATCTTACACCACTGCTATCCGCGTTTATATTCAACAGACGCGTGTAAAACATGCGGACAGAGAGCAACGCTGCGACACATGCTCTGGGAGTGTGCCGGCAACAACGGCAATCAGATCAGCTCCGTTAGCGACGCGTCCATAATCGCGGCCGTTGCCAGGGTGGGAGAAGGCTCGAGCTCGCTTCTTCCCGACGCCGCCCCGGATGCGGGAGCCGCCGGGGACCTTCTCCGTAGGCGTCGCCGCCGCTGGGAGGCGGCTATCAGAAGTTCAGAGCTGGCAGACCAGCTCTGGGCCGTCCGACAAGTCGAAGATGCCGCTCGAGTCCAAGGACTTCGAGCCGTCACCTGAGGCCACAACAGCAAGCACTGCCGGACTATTCTTTATTAAAGTTTCTTCTTCTTCTTCTACAATTTGAATAAATGTGCATTTGCAGAATATTGTATTCTCCAAATGAAGAAATACAAGCAGGTTTCTGCAATAACCGCAGACAAGTATATAGCAGCGGGCGCTCGCGAGTAGTTGGGAGCGTAAGCGTAGAGTTGATGAGGGGGCTATCGGCGACAGGCAGCGTTCAGGAGTATTCTGGCTGGTTGCTTGCCCACGAAGCCGCACTCCCTCACCGCTTCAATGGCGTCGCGACGGAATTTTGGAGCAGTGATTCAAAGGTAAACTGCAAAAGAAATTTTACTTTGAATAAATTGGTTATAGATTAGTAGTATGTACCCCTGAATAAATCTAGGCGAAGCTGCAGGGCTACATACCTTTCATATTATCAGCCTCTAAATGGCACCTAAGCAGACGACGCGTGACGTCTAGAGGCACGTTCTGTGGTGATTAGCACTATGACGTAAGTCCCAGCACATCGGCACCGGGATTTTTTCAGAGCGACCGCATGTTGCCGCAAGCACCGCCTAATTTCGGCGGCCATGCCGAGGGGCCACGCGTTCTACGTCACGCGTCACGCCTTGCGAACTGTAATGGCGGTGTCTTAGAGCGAAACATGGAGCGAAAGTTCACTCTGATCGAAAGCTGGTACTCCTCGAGGTACAACTCCCAAGGTCAATCTGGGCGCGCGTGTGACTTTCAGTCGCCGGCGCGCAAGTGTGAAGGTGTGACATCAGGTCACGAGATTCGCTGAGGAGAGGCGTCGTAGGTGCACTCGCTCAGCTCACTCGAGACTCGCCGCTGTGAACCGCGTGACTAGGCGAGGGTTTAAAAGCTGCTTTGCCGGCGCTTGGTCGCCTAGTCTCAGGCCCCGCACACTCTCAAGTTCAACAAATAGCCACAGAGGGCGAAAAAATCGACCGCGCGCCGCTGCTAATAAAACAACTATAGTAGAAACAGTCAAGGGATGCCGGGGTTAGATTCAATATCTCCCGCTAGAGGCGCCATAATAAGCGCAACATTTTTTTACAAACTTTTTCCTACAATTACCGAAGCATATTTATTACATAAAGAAGAGTACAAAAATATCATTGCTAATTAGATATTGTACTCTTTATGAGTAAGTGTATTGTTGTTCGTCATTATAAACGCAAATAGGCTTCAGCATCATCGATATTTCACGTGACCTCTGGCCTGGATTTAAAATTTTTACTGGCATTTTCGAGTACATGGCGGCACGGATTCATTCGTTCGCACACTTAGACTCGTTGCTTCTTTGTTGCTAAAACTAGTTTATTGCGTTTCGATGTCTCGTGTTATTTAACTTGGGGTGAAGTGACATGTTTGCGAGCGGACATGTAAGCCCGAAAGCTACGTTTCGGTCGTGAGCCATGTATCTGCATCGAAACGGGAACCGTACTCTGCGAATGAGGACAGCAGTACCGGTGAGTCGTTTAATAGCGCTGCCTGGATCTTTATGTAATATTGCTCTTGTTAACTTACAGGCGGATACAAGTTAACGAACTAGATGCTGCATTGCATATGGGCACTCAGGACCCTCCGTTGCTGTTTCCGAAATAAACTTTTAGTTGCGAGGCCACCATTATACTCACATTCACAAAAGAGAAAGCGGTATCGGAACGCGCGTCACATTTTTTTTTTATCTCGTTGTAGCCGTAGCCATGGGTGACTGAGTAGCCTTATCAATATCTTTTTTTTCGAGTCCGCCTGCAAGTTCTTTCGTCCGCAGAACCGAATAACCCTGTGATAAACTGAAGCTAAAGTACTGAATTTAATGTATTAAACAGTTGCACGCATGGTAATTCACCCATATTTCGTACCTGTTGGTTCCAAGTGTTCTTGCAGTTCAGTTTGGTTTACCTGAGGAAATTTGTCTTTGCAGTAGTAAAGCGGTGCATCACGTTCATGCAGAAAAAGAATGCATGATTTCTAATAGCTTCATGTATTTGATGCATTTGCTTGTGAAACAAGCAGTGTGATCTCTTGTAGTGTATAAATGAACGCACAAATGTTCTCATTTGTGATCTTCATATACTTCAGCCGTTGTGGTGCATTGTAATTAGGCAGTCATCAATTTTATGGAGAGTAGCAATATTTATTTACCATGCTGCTAAGCACCCTAGAACAAACAGTGTACATTTGCATGTGTTCTGTAGTCACAAACCATTACAATGTATATGTCACACCTTTTCGCATTTCATATGGCAAAATTGTGCCTATTCAGTTTATGATGCAGCCAAAATTTATGTTCCAGACATGCAGTAATGAGGATGGCACCAGTATAAAGCAACACACTCCACGCACTAAATAGAAGCTGCTGCCTGCTACAAGGCCATTGTGTGGACTTTGGCTGCTACTACAAGGTAAAAAACACCTGGTTCAGAAATAAATATGTCTGATATATGCTGTATTGGCTTGCTAGTCGTGAGAGACATGTCATTTGTTTGTAGCAGATGATATGAACGTTTGTTCGTATTTACAGTGCAGCAGAATTGGTTCGAACATAGCAGAAAACATTGCATGAGTTTGGATAATCTCTGCTGCATCTCATGTGTCACTGTTCTGCCCCAACAGAGTCTGTGCCAAGCACATCTTAGTCATCAAGGGAGCCCCCATCTACACCAACAGGAAGGGGCTGGAGCCGAATCAGCAAGGCTTTACACTACGAACAAAGAAGTCGTTCCAGAAGTATTTGGATGAGATATCAAGTCTATAGACGACTGTCTCAAGAGTGAAAACAGCTTCTGCCATCATTCCACCAGCACGGATATTGGCCGAGTCATCCAGGTACCTCAACAACAAAAATTCTGTGTCTTCAGATGTACCTGCAACCTCTGAACAAGCACAGACGACGCTGGCCAAAAGAGTTCCGCCAGCTCGCCTTTCCTTAATGAGCTCTGGTCTTGTCAAATACCATCTGTGCCAAGTGTATTTTTTTTCAATGAATGCAAGCTTTTTCATTCCACATTCTTGTTAAAGATCATTCCTCTTCCTCATCCAAACATTAAAGGTCAACTGATTCTTTGCTCATACTTAATACGAGTCACTGTCTAGTAGCATAACATATCTGTACCAGTATTTTGTAGTGTACGTTGCAATGTGCAATTCCTCTCCTGAAATAGCTGATGCGGCATTGGCGTGTGTCTTGCATTAACATTTGCACCGTGTGCTATGTGGCATTAAACTTTTCTTAATGTTTTTGGATTTCAGTGCTTGCAAGGTAGAGTGGATACTTTCTTAATGCAAGCTTTCTCATTCCAATATGTAATTCCTAGTCTCGTTCAGGATTGCTATTCTTGCTCGACAGCCTGTGTTTTTGCGCAAGCTACATTGAAGGGATTCATTGCGGAATCTTGTTTCGCTGCGGTCCGACTTGGCACTCGTCACCGTGTTACGTTTCTCGTATGTGGGAGCCTGGTCAGTTGCACTGGGAAACAGTCTCTCGAGGCAACCACCTGCTCCTGCAGTCCGCACAGCGACATAGACTCCGAATTTACACACTCCGTGATTGGTGCTCCCCGTTCTTCCCTCCTTTCCTGCTGCTGCCATGTGCAAATTTTGCTTGTGGCCTTCCTCGGCCATGATTTGGCATCAACGGAGACTATCATACGTGATTACATGGTCCGAAGTGTATGAGGCTAATATCCACATGGGTGGAAAGGGCTGCAATATGATGATTCCTACAAAACAGACCATGTCTATATTGAGAGTTGCTGGTGCACCAAGTGTGAGCGACGCATTAGAGGCCACTGAAAGAACAAAAAGAAGCGTGCAGGTTGGAAAGGAGGTAACGCTAAAACGCCGGGTAGTCCATGTCGCTCTGTTGGCTGCGGCAGCAGATGCCTGCGTCACCTGTTTGCTTCGCAATGCAAGTTACGGCGACTGTCGATGCAAACTGGTGGGGCACTGTCCAATTTGCTTGCGCTGCTGACTGTCGCTCGTTACCAGACTGCCATGTGCGACAACGTAAGTGAGCTTCTCAGCGCATCTCGAAATGTAAATTTTATTTCTGCTGTTGTACGAGAAAGTGAACCGCTTTTCTTCTGCCAATAAAGTGGCGCATCCTCTTCACTCACTTGTGGCTTGTTTGTATGCGCGTCAGTAGAAGCTCTTTGGTCTCCTGGCAATAAGAACGCACCAGCTACGCGGCAGCCTAGGCAATGAAAAAAAAAACTGCACTTCTGCTTTCTGGTTGAGCAACGCCATCTGGCGTCCGCCCCACTAAGTTCTACGCGCTGCCGCTGCTTATTTACGTACCACTGCGGAAGGTACAGTTTCCCTTCTCTTAAAGTTGTTTTTTTTATTTCATGCCCAGTCTCGCCATGGATAAAGCAAGCGCCGGAGCGAGCGCGTTAACTCGTCGCCGCCGCAAGTGCCAGGCTGAGTGTGAGCACGCTGCGAGTATAGCTCGCCGGGAAGAAGCACTGAAGAACCGCGTCTAACCATGCTTAACAGAGCCTTCGCTCGTTTAACTAGGTTCAAGCCACGTTGAACCCCAGCCACTTTCTTTTAGTTTCGGTATAAAAACAGCTATTTTCCGAGCTTTTCGTGACGCTTTCCCTCGTATTTCGAACGTAAAATTTTGCATGGAGGCTCTTTGTAAGGAGGGTATCTGAAGCTTGGCTTTTTAGACGTTCCAAAGTTTTGTTGCATATTTACTTTAGGTCCAATTTTCAGGAAGAAACTGGTCTGGACATTTTCTCCCATGGTGATAGTTAGCACTTTGATGACGACAGAATGTGATCGGCGATCATAGGGTAAGGATGCAGAAAACCCTGTTTTGTGAAGGGTGGTTCATTTTATCTTAGTGGCGTCAGTGATTCTGTCTGCGTTATTTTTTCTATTTTTGATAATGATTGTGTTTGAATAGAAGTATTGGGACAGGGAGGGGCGCCAGTGAGAATTTACAAGAAACAGTGGCACTTCTAAAAGCTCATCGGTGAGGGTCTTGATGACGGATTTTTCACTGCACTCGATCGTAGTTCGTAATCTGAATTTCGCTTCAAACAGTTCAAAGAGTGAATATATTGCGAACACATTAATATTCAACATTAACAAGTTTACCAGCAGTAAAAGCAGCAGTGTAATGCGTGAAAAAATAACGCTTCCTTTTGTTTACCCTGCAGCGGATTGACCCTAACATACTATGCCTTTGTGATAATTTTCTTATTTGATACCACGTTCGCTTCTTATTGAATACCTTCGCCTAGCCTACACCATCGGAGCTCCGCCACCCTTAGGAATAGCAGTGACTTTCATTTGTACAAGCAGTTGCTTCATAGGAAAAGCGCATATGTACGTTGCAGGGAAACACAAGCCAGCTGTAGTTTCAATAAAAGGACCTGTATTCACAAAGCTTGGGTTACATGCCTACCTAGAGCGAACTTTCACGACGAGCTTCGCGCTTCCAAAAAAAATAATAATAAAGAATAATATGGCTGCACGAGGCAGAATGCTCACTGACTTGCGCTATACATGAATTAAAAAAGAGCCGGACGCAAGGCTTCCGGCGCGTTGTTGTCAGTGTGACCAGACAGGTTAAAAATAGTTTAATATCTGCGCAATGACACAGTAGTATTTTTTCACATTAGTTATTGTTTGGTAATGCGCAAATAACTTTCCAGTGACTAATACGTTTAATATTGTCCCTGTGTCTTCATCGGAATTGTTGACATTGGAAGCAGGCAGTAGAAAAAAAAAAGCTCTGCCTACCCTATACCCCGGCTATTGTTGCCGCTTTTAGCAAAAATTCTGAATGAAAGCTACACATTTTGTAATGGTGTAACTGCTCAAAAGAACGAAAGAAAATCAGGCAGGATTCCAACCCAAGGCATTCGACATGGCAGCCGGAGAATGTACCACTGCACTAAAAACAAAGGCAAGATGGCGGTTCCTTAGCACATAATTTGTCGCGATGTAGCACACGTTCAATAATCTCGGTGACGCGGTGCCCGATTTCAGCTTGGTAAGATGTGCTCCAGTTGTCAATTTAGGTGAATTATGCACAGATATTCCCTCACATGACCGGAACCTGAGGTCGCTGCTAAAAGCGCTTTATTTTTTTGCAGAACTTCGGAGAATCGTCGAATAGAAGTACGGTATCCAAAATTGCGTGAATACCTGGTTCGAGAAGCAATTTCACGGTTTGTGACTGCCTGTTAGCTAAGTAGTGCTCAAGCTGCATACGTAATATTGCCGCGTCTCTTTTTTACTCTTGCGAGAACAAAGGATGTCTGATACCACTTTCGCTTGAAGCGTTAGTTACTGCAGTGTGTCGCTTATCACCATATTGTTTCTTCTTCTGACATTACATTCAGATATAGTTAGACTGACAAAAGATGTGGCCACACTTTTTTCGAAAACGCGATAATGGTACTCTATATGACACGCGCAATTTGGTGGTAATCATGAATGTCCATTCGTGTAGTCGTGTAACTGGTCCGCTCTTACAAGCAGACGAACCGAAATCCAAAACATGACGGTAAGAAGAAACGCTGCCCACGGATTGGCTTATGATCGGCTCCACGAGTTGGATGCTTTCAGCGGCGGCGTTTGCCAATGAAAATATGTGATCAATCCAGATCGGCAGCCCGTGTACACTTTTTTGACGCCTGGCGATAGCTGCCGGACGAAGTTCGTTGTTTGGATGCCGATACTTCGCTGCACGCACTCCAGACTCAATGTCATTCGCAAATGGCCGTGGCCACTGCAATAACGCAGTTATCACGCTATCGCTATCATTAGTGGTAAGCGCCTCAGCCCAGCCATTTAGGAAGCAATCTTACGTTTCGTGAATAAATGCGGCGTAACACAACTGTGTTTTGCTAAGTTTACTAAATTTGCCAATTTTGCTAAATAGTTGTCGGTAAACGTTCTATTGAAGGATTAAAATGTGAAAACATTGTTTTTCTGCGAAATATAGTATATGCAACTTGTGACCAAGCATAGTTTTTTCTTTTTATTTTTGCCTATACTCCAATATAACACTGACTGTGACTTATAATGCGTTTAACATATTCAAAACTGATGTGATATCTCATGTTTGAGATGTGACATGTTTTCTTTTCTCCGATTTTCCATCTCTGCCTTCATTACGAATAAAAGTTAAACTTATTGCTGTTCCATCGCTAAAGATGAAGACAATTCATCTCCTTTTATATTGAAATGAAAATAAAAAAAAGACGTAGTCATCTTATAATCGTGACGGCTACTCCTTTTCTCTTAACAAAAACAACAATATAAAAAATATGTAAGAAAATGAAAGAAAACCACTTCATCCGGTCAGAAATCCACAGCACACTCCTATACGCCCATGAACATAAAAGTATAGAAGTCAAATGGAAGTTGCTCCAAAATGAGTTCGTAAACAAAGTCACAAACACACACAAATGGCCATGATGTAGACTTCGATGAGAATATAAACAGATGACGAATCGCACAGTGCTAAAACAGTTCACGCATAAAAAAATGTATAACACGTCATATACAACCACTAATAATTACACATAATAGAATAACGTTATAGAGACATCGTGTGATTATTCAGTGCAATACCTAGTATTTGTTAAGGATGCCTGTGTCTTCATTAAAATGTTCAAGTCCGTTCAATGCTTTTCGCTGGGCTATTTTTGATGGCCATGGGCCCAGCAATGTTGCGAATGAAAAAGTCCGGTGAGGATCGATGGAGTGTAGCTCTTGTTCTAGCTGCCATCTCTGCATCTCGTATATGGGGCATTTGAGGAGTAGATGGCGAACATCCTCATCGTCGTGGCCACAGGAGCAAGCCGGGGAAGGAATGCGTTTGATTCGATGTAGGAAATGTTTTGTGTATGCTGTCCCAAGGCGCAGTCGATGAATGAGTGTCTCGGTACTTTTGGAAAGTCGTGCATCCAGCTGCTATTTGAGTTGAGGGTCTACTTCTTAAAGGATTGATTCCTTAGTGTTTTCATTAAACCATGTTGACATGCACAAGTCTTTCTTTAATACTCTCAATATCCGTTTTGTGTCTATTGGTGATAAAGGAATGAGTTGAATTTCTGCATCTTTATGGGAAGATTTTGCCAATGAGTCCACTAGTTCATTACCTGCAATACCAGCATGGCCCGGGACCCACTGTAATATTACTTCATGTTTCCTTTCATTCGCCTTAGTTAAACTGTTCAGTACTGCGTATGTTCTTCGTGCGTGTGGTTGGCTGTCATCAATATTTTCTAGATATGCTAAAGCCGATAAGGAGTCCGTGCAAATTACCAACTTTGTTGGTATCTCATATGTTTTGATAAAATGAGCGGCTTGGAGAATTGCCACTAATTCCGCTGTTGTTGGTGACGACGTGCGTCCTAATCGACAAGCGTACTCTACCTCTAAGGACGGTATAATACAAGCTGCAGTCGCATTTTCTTTGATTACAGACCTGTCCATGTAGACGTGAATATATTCCTGGTACTTGTTAAATAGGTATTGCAACGCTAATTGTTTCCCTGCTAATGTGGAAGCGTCGCTTTTATTTTTAAGCCCTTCGATTGAAGTTTCTATTTTCGGCGCTTGCAAAAGCCATGGCGGGTAGCAGAGGTCTGAGTGCCAAAAAAATGATCGTGTGAGTCGTGATTTATGCTCTTGAAACAAGGCGCGTATCTGTGCACCCGGACGGTTTTTTATCGGGGAGAGAAGGGGGTGTGAAGAATGCTGAGTAAAAATTGTGAAGAGATGTCGGCATGTTTCCAGGCTGCGAATCACCGTGAAATGCGGTTCGCGCGCTTCTCCAATAGTGAGGTGACTGGACGTAGCTTGCGGGACTCCTTGGCACACTCGTAAACTCCGAGCCTGCAATAGCTGTAGCCGATGGAGGGACGTCGCAGATAATTTGTGCAATATAGGGGCGGAGTAAGCAATTCGCTGGCGCACAAGTGCTGACTCGACGTGAAGCAGGGAGGCAGTTGTTCCACCCCACTTCGTGCCTGCAATTCTGCGGAGAACATTTATAACACAACTAATTTGGTCCTCCAGGGCGGTCAAATGATGAGCCCATCGAAGCTGGCGGTCTAAAATCACGCCGAGAGAACTATGTTTCCTAACCAGCTCGATCTCATGGCCATCTGTTGAAAGACCAAAATTTCTAACCTTTTTTTCTTGTGAAAGGCAGAACCGCTGATTTGGCATAAGATATCTTCATGCCCCGTTCTCCTAAATAATCACCTATTGCGTTCAAAGCTTCCTGCAGCCGATGTTCGACAACTTCTAGAGACTTGTTCGTTGTCCATATGCAAATGTCATGAGGATACATAGATATTTTTATGTCGGCTGGAAGTACTGCTGGTAAGCCTGCTATTGCTGCATTGAAGCAAAGTGCACTTAATACACTTCCTTGCGGAACTCCTTTGTTTATGGTGTATGCGTCGCTTTGGCCGTCATTCGTATTTATATATATCTTTCTGTCTTTCAAGAAGTTAGCAATCCATTTGAGAACTCGGCCATGCACTCTGACAGTTGAGAGTCTAAGCAGAATGTGAAGGTGACTGACCGAGCCAAAGGCCTTAATATCAATAAACACAGTAACAACAATGTTCCCGCCGCTAATCTCGTGGTCAACAAACGTTACCAAGTCAAAGATGCAGTACATTGTACATCTGCGTTCTCTGAAGTTAGCCATTTGATCTGGTAGACAACTCCTGGATTCTATCCACAATTGCAGTCTAATATCGATCATCTTTTCTATCACCTTTGAAACACAGCTCTTTAAACTAACAGGACGGAAGGAGTCAAGAGACAGTGGCGTTTTGCCTGGTTTTAGCAATGGGTCTACGTTAGCGATCCTGCAACTCATAGGAACATGTGCTTCCCCCCCCCCCACATCTTGTTGAATACGTGTAGAAGAATGGACGTGCCGGTTCGGCCAAGGTTTTTGAAGTTACAATAAGAGATGTTGTCAGGACCAGTCGCTGTTCTTTGGCGTGTCTTCGAGAGAGCGTGCTGCAGTTCTTCTAGAAAGAACAGAATATCCAATTGGGTATAAGGTAAACTGCAAGCATTTTCAATTTGTTGCTGCACCGGAAAGATAGATTGATCTTGAATTGATACAGGATTTGCGAAATTTACTAGTGTTGTGCAGAACGTGTTTGCAATTTCACGTTCAGATACGCCAAGAGCTTTAGCAAGGCTATTGAAGGGACTACATTGTGATACCGGATGGCCAAGCGCGTTTATTAATCTCCATATTTTTGGCAAAGGAGTGAAGGGGGTACGCGACGTACAGAACTTACGCCACCGTTGCTGTCCCAGTTTTTGCATGTCCCGGCTAGATTTTCTGTGTGCAGCTTGACTTTCTTAACAATCTTCAAGCCATCCGGAACGACGAAACCGACGCTCTGCTCTGCGTCTAACGGCTCGGAGTCGTTCATAGTCTGCGTCGACATTGTTTTGTCCCTCCGGAACAGTCGCGTATCGCGTAGCCCTGGAGTAATTACTTAGTACCGGTGGCATGAACGTGTCCAGGTCATTTACTTGGTTCAGTACCGCAAAATTATATTGTCGAAATAGTTGCCAATTAGTAAGTTTAGTTACTCTGGGAAATCTTGCCCGATGCATAAGGGGATGCGCTATGAATATTAGGTAGTGGTCACTGCCCCGTGTCTCATAATCTGTGCAGCATCTAATACCGCACGTAAGGTCGGTGGAGACTATAGTAAGATCAAGAAAACTAGCCTAATTGTAGCCTCTTAAAAATGTAATCGATCCATCATTGAGCACAATAAGGCCGCATGAGTCTATAGCCTTTTCTAAAGACCTGCGTCTAGAATCAGTGTGGCTACTGCCTCAGGTAACGTTATGCACATTGAAGTCCCCGCAGAATAGGACTGGTCCTTGAATCCCTTGAAAGGAATGCATGAAAGTTGACTCAGTAATGCGCGATGCTGGTTGCATGTAAACGCAAACAATGGTCCCTAGCAGCTTTTTAAACTGAACTTTACAGGCAACGAACTCAGGCACATCAGAGTCCGAGGAGAAGAGAAGACAGGAAGGTAAATGGCGTCTGACGCATAACATAGTTCGGCTAGGGTTCAGAGTTCGTGAAGATGAGTATATTACGTAGTTCGAAAGACGAAAATTACGGTCTACACCGGCTTCGTGAAGACACAACGGGGAACCTGTATTGCGAAACAAGCTTCCTGAAGTCCGCGCTCTTAGAAGGAATGCCATTTTCATTCCACCCGCCGTGGTGGCTCAGTGGCTATGGTGTTAGGCTGCTGAGCATGAGAGGTCGCGGGATCGAATCCCGGCCATGGCGGCCGCATGGGCGAAAACACCCGTGTACTTAGATTTAGGTGCACGTTAAAGAACCCCAGGTGGTCGAAATTTCCGGAGTCCACCACTACGGCGTGCCTCATCATGAGAAAGTGGTTTTCGCACGTAAAACCCCATAATTTTGTTTCATTCCAATCAAATACGGTTGTGTTTCGAAAACAGTTATCCATCTGGCGAGCCATTATGCTATGTTGTAAGCTACTTTTGTAGTACCAGCGATTCCAACGAAAGAATATCGCTCACCTCTGGAATGTTGTTTGCCATAGGAAGCGCCAGCAGAATTGCTTTTAACGCAACAAAGAGCGTAGACATCACCATATGCTGCTGAGAAGATTCCGCTTCACGTGAGACATACGCAGGTGCTTGTGTTCACAAAGGGGTGAATGCCTACTAAGACTCATGTTGGCGGTCGACAACACTTGGCGACGTCTTTCCTTGGCTCTCTTTCCTGCTTGGTTTGCCTTTCATCTCCTGTAAACCATTAGCCACCATAGCATACGTTTTCTTGCGCTCTGCTGATTCTAACGAAGTAGCTGCTTTAACTGGCTTGACAGCATCTAAGTGCGGAGGAGGCGAGCCTTGCTTCGGGGTCCGACCATGTAATATTTCTTCTCGACTGGGTAATGAAGCCGCTTGATGCTTGGGACATCTAGCGTATGAAGCTGTGTGGTCTCCGTTGCAGTTGGCGCACTTCGGTTGATTTCTAGAGGTGCAGGCTTTATAATCATGTGCTCCCGCAAAGATCTTGCATCGCAATTGGCCATGACAGGACTTAGCAACATGTCCAAATCGCTGGCAATTGTAGCACCGAGTTCCAGGTTCAAAATATTCTTCGACTTCATGACTCTTGAATCCAAGTGGGACGCGTTTTGGCAATGGTTTGTCAGGCTAAAATTGTAGGATGACGCTCCGAAGTGCATGTGGTTCCACTGTTCCATCTTCTCGTCGGAGCCATCTGGTCTGCCTCCTAACGGAAATGACGCCGCTATCTTGTAGGTACTCAAGTATTTGGTCTTCATGCTATTGAATGGCAACATCTCTTATTTTTCCTGGATTTTTTGTGTACGATGGTGGCACGTATTGTTCCCACTGCAAGACCAGCAACATGAGTTAACTCAAGTAGTCTCGTAGAGGCAGCGAGAGAAGACACATTGACGGAAAAGTTACCTTCCCTCGTTACACGAAATGATTGTACCTTCTCTCTTGCCGTGGTAATAAGCTCACTGGCCATCTTGCTTGGATTCACTTTCCAAAACGACGCATTAGGGTCGGTGACCTTGAATATCACTCGTATTCCTGCTTGGCATGATTTCTTGTACGTCACCGTGGTGGAAGATCTGTCTTCCACTTCCATGTCGGCGGTTTCAACTATTGTGGCAACGCTGTACGGCTCATGATCGTCACTGCCGTCACTGATCTCTTGGGGGAGTCCACCTCGAGGTCAGCATCCGTTATCGCACTTCGGTTGAGGTGGTCACTGCCAGCCGGTTGCACAGCGGGCGCTTGTTGTTCTTCAGTAGCCTTCATCTCTCCACTTGCATCAGGCAAGCGCTAGGAGGAACGGGGTCCCTTCTTTGCGAACTCCCTCGGTTGCCCTTGGAGCCGCTGGTACGGCTTGGAGGCCAAAAAGTCCTCCCGCCTGGTGAGGCGGGAAATCGTCGACCAAATTTTGGTTACTGAGTGCTGAGGTCAAGCGACGAAACTCACAAATTAAGACGAAAAAGCATGTCCCTGAGGAGCTCACATCCGCTGATGGCACACTTTTTTTAGTACACACCCCACACGTAAGAGAGTGAACGGGAGGCAGACATATCTAGTTTACCTTTCCTTCGCTTGGTATTTCAGCAGTGACCTCACTTTAAGGAGGGCATCATTACCCCAATTTTTCTCACGCTTTAGAAAAGAGATGATAACGCTAGTTCACAGTTTACCAATTGCCGACAAAATTGTGTTCATCTCCAACAGGAGCCGCAATATATATATATATATATATATATATATATATATATATATATATATATATATATATATATATATATGTATAGATATATATATATGTATATATGCTTGCATAGCGGACGCTTTAATACGAACTACCAAGCAAGATGTACCGCACTACTACAGTATGTCTTCACCCCGAAAAGTCTAAAGTAGGCATACTCAAGCGCGTGGGACCGGCAGACTGTGTGCCCCATTCGATACGACTATTGGGTACGGCGCGACGTGTGTGGTCCTAGTGATTTGAAATCCTGTAAGCGCTCTGCGATATTTTCGACAGTTGTATTACCTTCCCCTCCGTCTTGAATGCCGCAAAAGTACTGGAGCGCGCCCGAAAATTGAAATGTATGTCGAACCCTTTATGCTTCATTCCATGGCTTCAGTGTTTGTTTGCCTCCTTCGTAGTATTGTTGACTCGGACAGGCCTTAACATCCGTGAGCTCTGTGACCCACAACAAAGTCAAAATCACGCGGGCGTCCCTCGAGACTTTGTTTCTTGCGACAATGATACAATAACAGCAAAGGCAAAAAAAGAAGATGCGACTTTCTTCCAACACACATCCCGGTGCCATGAAACAACATGCAAAAAAGGAGGCGTTAGTAAGAGCGAGATACAAATGGTACTAGCGAGCCAATAAACAAGTCGTAAATACCAATAGCTGTATGTTTTTACGAGCGACTCTGAGGGCCGGCGCACTTGATTTCGGCGTAAAACTGCGTTAACGGTGCACTGCCACCATTTCTACGCGGCCTTCTGAATTATGCCCGACGCAGCGGCGCACGGCTGAGCTGGAGACGTTACGGGGGCATCCGCCCTGAAAGCATGCAGGCGCGCCTCGTTGGCACGCGGACATTTGTTTGCGACTCATCTTGCCATAGAGCGCTACCAGCGAGACGCCTGGCGGGTGTGAACGCTTTTATCGCTTCATACTGCAACGAGAGAATGAAAGCGCTTGGACGCGTGCTGGATACAAGTGTGACGGCGCCATCACGTTTGCGTCGGTGGCTTCGAAGGACGTCGTCGAATGATTTTTCATTTTCGTTCACTCGGACTTTCCACATTAGAGCCCGTCGATCGCTGCAATCTCAGAAGCTGGAATGCTCTTTTCGAGCTAGATACTCGAAACTCGAGCGCCTGGGGCGTGTTGAAATTGCTATCGTATTTACACAGCTTAACAATGGCGGATATTGTAAGTCACGGAATGAAATGCACTACGGTATCACCCGGGGCCAGTGTAGGAAGAAAGAGACAAAAAGGAGAGATACGAACGAACTGTATTGGCGATTTTCTGCATTAAAGAAGGAGCACGAGCTTAATTTGCTCAAATTCCAGATAGATCTTTCTTTAGTTTCTCAAGCGTAACTCTATAGCCTGGAGTTGCTGCAAAAACAACGGTCAACACTGCTGGAAGTGGAGTAAACACCGAAAGTCACGAACAACGTCACGTTACAGGCGGGTTTGGAATTTCTCGCACTTCGGTGACGACTAACTAAGCGGGCACAGAGCCTAATTTGGTGGCGAATGATAAAGCTGAAAAAAGTTTCAGGTATTTTATTAGTCGGAATTATTTAGCTCGCCAGCCATGATCCAAATTCATGGTGCGCTTTGTCAAGATGAAATATAGAATAGTTAGGAATACGTACGAGTGGAGCATCAATCAACTAGACATACGGTACACAGGGTGGCTTTCTTTTTTTTTTAGCTGCACCTAACTTTTAAAAATTCCCTTTGACAGATAGTGCAATTCTAACCCTCGAGGCGATGAGGCGGCAGTTACTTCGAGAACTCAAAATGTTTGATTGAACAATTACCACAATTAGACTAAATACCTTCTTTAATACTTTGCGGAATAATGACCAAACTGTACGATACAGACGAACACACCGATTTCTTGGCGTCATCATTGATAGAGACTTGTGTTGGAGCCCTCGCCTCTCGTACATGACAAAGCGTTTGGCCGCCATTGTGGTCCTTCTTGCGTTTCTCGGCGAGAAGTGCTGAGGCGCAACAGTGCCATCAATGTTGCAACTACATAAAAATCTATTTTTGGGCTTCCTGCGGTACAGCTTACCTGTACTAGGAAATACTTGCACTGAAAATATCCGCAAACTCGAGAGTGTGCAAGCACAAACACTCAGAACTTGTCTCGGTATTCCAAAAACTACGTCTTCCATTGCGACAGTGGCATTGCTGGAGACGCTCCTTTGACAGTCTACATTGATACTTATGTCCTCAGAGCAGACATCCGACCCCTGACTCGGATTCCCTTACACCATGTTGCTTGCTTGCCAGCAAAGAGGCCACATTCAACTTTTGCCAAAAGTATTGTAAGACATCAGTCCTATTGCCATCACAATTTACGCCTGCTACACAATCATCAGACCCATTGTAGTGTCTGCACCGGCCGCATGTGCAATTGAGAATTCCAGGCATCAGAAAGCAAGCTGGAGCCCCGTTGCAAACTTTCAAGCAAGCAACTTTGGAACACATTCACAACGTGCACAGATTCCGGCAACACGTCTACGCAGATTGTTCGGCAAAACTCAACAGCTCTGCTGCTGCAGTCATCATCCCGGCAAAATCTGCAGAAGTCAAATTAAAAACTTCATGTGTGACCACATCGACGGGTGCCGAATGTGCGGCATCCGTGCTGCACTTGATTTCACTAATCAGAAATAACCGCAACAATGGACAGTCTTTCCTGACTCTAGGGCAGCCCATCAGTGCATACGAAGCCCAATGCGCCATGGACCCAGTGAACAACCGTCCTCAGAAATTCGACACGTATATCATCAAAGCCATGAGAAGGGACACTACATAATCTTTCAGTGGATTCCAGGACATTGAAGCATCAGCGGGGAATGACCGCGCCGATGAAGCCGCCCGATCTGCACATGAAAGTGGTCAACGTGTCTTAATTGCGCTTTCGGGAACAGACGCTGTGGCTTGGCTGCGATTGATGTCCCGTGAATGTACTCTGCCTCTGTGAGACTGAGACCATGTGTCGTTTGCGTTCGTTGTCTCTGGACCTACAGATGCACCTAACGGCTGGGTTACCACGTCGTGAACAGACCATACTGTACCGTCTCTGGCTAGGCTTGCGTTTACGAACTCATACGCTTTATTTATTGAAATGGCCAACAGCCCACACATGCTACAGCGATGAGACGCTCACACATATTATCTGTATCTGCCCGCGATATAGTGCCCAGAAACACGTGATGTGCAGAGTACTGGACCAGTTGGGTAATCGCCCACTGCCAGAACTCGAAGCGTTAGGTCAGCACTCCCAAAGAACATTCGCGCTGAAGGCCTCACTCGCGTTATTAAGGTTCCTGCGGTCTACGGGGCTAAACGACAGACTTTAAGAACGTTGCCCAGTACCACTCTGTATTGTACGCAGTTTGTTCGTGCTCTTCTCTCTTTCTCTCTATCTCCCCCTTCCACTCTCTTTCTCTTTTTATCCCCCTTATCCATTCCCCCTGTGCAGGGTAGCCAGCTGGAACTACATCTGGTTAACCTCCCTGCCTTTCTATGCACCCTTTTCTCTCTCTCCTAATTAATTACTTTACAGCACATATTCCAATCTACGAATTGTAACTACCGAGTTTGCTAGGCATATTGATTTGGAACGAATTCCCAGAATGGCACCAGTTTAGAGATATACGCCCTCCAACGTGCGCTAAAAATAGTGTTGTTCCACTTCCTTTTTAAAGAAAACATTGATTTAGGCATTGCAGTACAAAAGTAACTAGAACGCTAATGCATTTCATCTACACATTGAAAAGTAATATCCGAAACTGGTTCAGTCCTGAGAATTCGTTCCAAATGGATACGCTTTGCGTGTACGCCATGGCCGGTATTTTGTAGCGATGCGTTTTCCGATTCTATGCCTTTTGAGGCTTTTCGCGCTTGGCCAGTGGTCAAAGCGACGGTCTGCCCACATTATCAACGGGATCAGGCAGCCGTGTGTGGTGGACGATAAGAAAAGCGTGAAATCAGGCATAAGGCATCGCTACAAAATAGCGGCCCAGCTACAATTCGTAGATCGAAATATGTATGTGTCGTATAATAATTAATTAGAATTGTAATTAGTTTATATATGTTAGTTCGATTGTTTATGTTCAATGAATTAGTTCAATTAAGCATTTTGATTTCTTGTAAAAGTAATGGCTGTCTCATCGAGAAATTTAGCTGAAGGGTTAGAAATGTGCTATCAGCCACAGCCAATTTCGAAAAATTCGGTGCAGCTAAAAAATTGGTTAAAAATTCCCCCGCTATATTTGCAGCAAAGTCTGACATCAAATCTGGCACGAATGTGCTCGCTCAAAAGGACGTTACGCGCGCAGGTTGTAGTGATTTCAATTTACAAGCGCATGAAAAATAGGTTCACGTTCAAAACAAGAACAAAGCTTTACCTCATGTTGTCTACAGACGAATTCATGTGCTTTAAAAGAGATGTCAGTACGTTCCAGATTGTTACTTCTGATAAGTTGCCCAACAGATACTCGGAAAAGAAATCAAGAAACCTTGGTTCATCCACGCAAAATGCACTTGAGCATACATACATACAGTATGCATATAAACAGAAAGAACGAAAGAAAGAAAGAGAGACACAGACAGAAACGCAAGAAAGACGTGCACATGCACAGATAATATTTGTGTAGTGCTTCCGCTCTCTCACCCAGATACTCTGTCAGACTCAGCGTGATAATAGTGCTGGATAGGAGTGACAGATGGAGTAGGGCGTCTTGCATGCCCCATAGGATTGAGGACGAGTTGCGCTTTTCGGGCATTATTTTTTCTGTCGTGGCCAAATCTCCTGTTCTTCAGCTTGCTGCCTCTTCTTCTCGCCTCCAACTACTGTTAACCGTTGTTCGCTGGCAGCGGGACGCTACAGATAGTTATGGTTCCGTTTAGCGGGGTCTTATCTTTCCACTGAATGTATTTGTCTTTATGTCCCAGTTCTTGGCACAACTACCAGATTAAGACAACCTTAATGTAATTTTCAGTGTTCACTTCAGCGAGCAGCTACGAAACATTAACACCACACTATTTGATCTGAACGAATTTGTCATATATAAATGTGGCGTTCGCACTAAGTGCAAGTTTTTGCATTTGCTCAAAGACACTAAATTTCAATCCAGCGTAGTACTGACATTACCTTTTCGTATGCCCAAGTATTTATCTTCCCAGTAAGCCGCAACTCAGACAACCAGAAGTTAAAATGTAGGTATATTAGCTGATTCACATTCTTTCTGGAACATGGAGTGCTTGTAACGTCCTTTGTGTGTGACCAGTGGATGAAAAATAAATAGCGATTATTGCAATAGAGGAGCATCCGCTATGTACTACGCAATAAATGCAAGACTGTATTGGCCAGTTCGCTTGCTTGGAATATACAATAAACTTCTGCAAATGTCGCATTGCATGAATGTTATAATTTCACGCACCTTACTATTTCATTACACACATCCCTGTGCGAGAAAGAACAACTTCGAAATGGCGCTATTTTTAAAAGTTTCTTATTACGTTTAAGGCAAGCTTATTAAGAAAATAATTCAGAGATTCATCGCTAATTGTTCAGTCAGCGTAATAAAAAGCGGCAGCTCGACGGTCTGTTGTTTATCCTACCGTATAAAATAACGCACTCTCCTAGCTCAAAGAGGACCTAGTCGTTCTCCGCTAGACAAAGCATTAATGTACACGTTTGTAGTAATAGTAAGATTTAAAAAAAGGGGGGAAGGCAGGAAGACTAACCAGAAAAAAGTCAGGTTATCTATCCCTGCGCAGGGGAAAATAAATTTTAAGAAATAGGAAGGGAGAAAGTTGAGTAACAAAACGGAAATCTGCACAGAAATGTCTGAGGCGGCACACGTCATTATCAGACTCCATCTCGCAGGCACGTACACCACAGAAGTGAACTAACACTCTGGCTGCCTTTACCGCGCACGTCCGTTCTGACCGCTATCCTATGTATTTTGCTCCGACAGTGGCTGGCTGTCAGTGTATATAAAGTGGTACACAGCATCTGACTTTCCGTATTATAAGGCGGGCTGATGCACAGAAGATGTGCGATTGTTTTCTCAAAGCCGCAAGTGTCACTGGTAGGCCTTCCGGCCCATCGAATGATAAACTAGTATGATTTTTGAAACGTGACAATAACCCACCACCAAGACAACAGTTTCTTCACACCTTGCTACGCCAGGTTGGTAGGCAGACCATCAAGTCCAGAGCCAGGGAATGTAGGTGACTTCATGAAACTCGTTGACTTCCACAAGGCCGATGCACGATCGCGTGCTATGGAGATAAGAGCAGCTACTGCATGTGTTCTTGCGAGCAGAATTGAAACACATCTGTCACTGTCGTGTACAGAATGGCAGATTCGGTGGCGTGGTCATTTCCACTGATACCGTACTGTGTGGTCCGCTACTTATAAAGTATATTGTGTCCTTCTTGTGCTTCTCGATGCCGTAACTGTCCTAGTGCTAAACTAAGTTGATCATAAGATCCGCGGCGCTTTGAAATTTGAATGCTTTGGTGGTTTGCCTTCGAGTCCGAAAAACGGCGCAGTGATGAAGTGGCTCCTGAATAATAAATTTGAGTGCTGTTCGAAACGGAGGAAGCTCCGCTACCATAGAACTTGAAGGCAGCATCTATTGATTTCGACAGACTATGCTAGAATTACAACTGCGACTGCTGGACTAGCAGATATAGCAGAGAAGTTATTACAGACGTGGTGCCGGACGCTGTGCACCTTGTATAGAAATTCTTGCGTTGCATGTTTTAACGACGGTAACGGCACTCAACCTTTTTCTTTTTTCGATGCTAGGAATAGTGAGGCGTACCTTGGGTCGGTGCATATATCCCAAAGGTGATTGTGGTCCCCTAGCAGGAACAAAACCTGATGGCAGGCAGGCATTCAGTAGGGCAAATATGTTGGTGTACGTTGTACATGGCCTTACTATAGGCAGGCAAGCCAGATGGTGCGGCGGGTACCAAGCGAAGTGTCTGATATGTGTTCCAAGGATCTCAAATAAAATATACGTCGTGATAGTGCGACCATGGGTGACCGCTACGGTAGCCGCTGTAGTTGCACGCATCAGGGGTCCATTGTGGGTCCGGAGTGCGTGACCTTGGATGCTCGGAAGTATACGTATGTTGGCCGTGCAAGTTGTGGGGTCTTTGTGTCTCACAGGAGTACCGACCACCAGGGTTTCGAGCACAGGGCCGACTCGGCCGTCAGCCTCTAGCGCCGCTGCGCGCGAGCTCAGGCCACAAAGGGCTGCTGAGCGACGCACGTAAGAACACAGTATTGCCCGAGTTAGAGGAAACCGCTTATTGTATCCGGCGGCACCCGACGCTGCACAAACGCCCATTCCCGGGGCGGCGGGGAACCAAAGGGGTCCCGCACCAAGGGCGAAAAATACAGTCATACAGTCATATGACAGTATGACTGTATGACTGTGAAACAGTCAGGGCGCTTCTAGCACGTTGCTGCGAGAGCACGGGTTCAAGCTGGGACACGCTGCTAGGAAAAGTCCCGGTGGCTATGCTACTTGCTCTCGCGATAAACAATGGGCCAACTCGCGAGAGCTCGGGCAATCACCTTCGGCTTGGGCCTCCGATAAGTGCGGCACGGCGTGTTATGATCTCGCACGAGCACTAGGCACCCGTTCCTCGGCTTAGCATCCGGACAGAATCAACACGTGGTGCGCGCTCCCCGCAAGGGCAAAGGCACCGTGCGTGAGCTCAGTCTTAGTCACAAAGGTGTCGGCGGACGAGAGGCAGCATGTACGTACCCAGTGGAGTCCCAAGGGAGAAGAGATAAGCTAATGCCACGAGAGTAGCCACCAGGGTCCGGTTCATGACGTCGTAGCTCCACCCTCACTGCGAACCATCGCGAGTGAAGCACCACCACTGACAGCTGGTTCCGAGCAAGGAGGGAGTGAGGCGTAGGGATTTCAGAAGCAAATGAAATGCGCCCGCGCAATGGCGCTTCGAATTCCCCAAATCCCCACAATGTATTTCCCAGCTTAGGAGTGCTATACTTCCGCAAGCCCACTAAACTGCATGGTACAGTTCCCGCATCGATGGCACTGATGAACCCTAAGAATTCTTTCCTAGAATTGCGAGATAAACATTTGCTGTAGTAGCCCTTTCTTCATGTTGATACGTGAGTGCGCCAGGATAGGTCACAGTCAGCGAGGATCCCCAGAAAGCGATACGTTACTTTGTCTGATATAATTTGATCATTGATTCGAACAGCGCATATTTCCATCGGGTTTGCCGTGAACAAAAAGAGCACTTCCCCAACGAAAGCTGTAGGTTGTGTTTGTGGAGGCACACAAAAACCTTCGTCGCACCTTTTTTGCGGTTTTTCCCTGACTTTATAGGTGCGTTACACTTTAGGTTCCTATGCATATGTTGGCTGAACATATTGATAGCTGTACGTTTTGGGGCGGCGACTCTGAAAGACCAGTTAGCAAAAGGATGAAAAGCGTAGGGCTCTACACCCCACCCAGTGGAACATCACGCAAGATGTGATGAGAAAACTCTGGTCTATCTTCAGTTACGACAAAGAAAGACCTTTCACCAACTATCTGCGCATCGAACGGTAAATGTCACCGATTTCTACAGCCTCTAAGGCGTCCAATATGGCCTGATGAGCAACGTTACCGTATTACCCTGGGAAGACGAAGAAGACGAGTTCTTGAACAGCTGCTAATCCTGCTTCGCTCTGGTTTTTTCCGTGAAATTTGTGCGTACCGACGCCCCTGTGGCGGGTACGATATCAAAAGCAATGACGGACATTCCGCCTCCTCTGCCGCCAAGGTTGGGGCCTGGCCTCCAAGATGCAAGTCGGTCTGCTGCGCCCGACCACCTAAACGCGACTCTGCCAAGGTCATCGAGCTGCTCGGACGTCGACGACATGGATTCTGACGGCGGATATACCGAGGTCACAAGTCGTCGGTTGAAGAGGAAACTTCGTAGGACATCAAGCGTGAGTGAGCTGAACTACCATAAGCCACCCACACAGCAAGCGTACACAATCGCCTACGTCCCCGTCACTGCTACAGGCAACCTCAATTCCCTCAATAGGCAAACTCTCACTGCCTATCTCGAGAGGCTGGCTCCAGGGCAAATCAGAGAGGTCCGAATTAATCCCAGAAGAAACATACTTACTGTTGATGTAACTACACGAACCATCGTCGACACTTTGAAAGCTATAACTGAGCTAGGAAATATACTTGTCCGCTCATTCATCGTACATGGAGGCAGCACCACAGCCGGTGTTATCTACGATCAGTGGCGTAGCTAGGTTGTCTGGCACCCGGGGCCCTTAGCTCTTCTGTCACCCCCCCCCCCCGGGTGTAGTCGAGGGAGGCGGGGATATCGCCAATATTCGGGTGTTTTCAGACGTATATGACACCCCCCCCCCCCTTCTGGCCCCATGCACCCGGGGCCCACGGCCCCCCGGCCCCCCCTGTTGCTACGCCAGTGTCTACGATGTCGATACAGATATCGATAATGACGATCTCGCAACGCTAATCTCCTCGACTGTCCATATCACAGATATACACCGTTTGGGACGGTCGAGGTGCATAAAACTTATTTTTGAGGGAGAGACCTTACCAACACATGTAAAAGTGGGTTATGTGCGACATCCTGTCCGTCCGTACATCCCTAGGCCCTTGCAGTGCCGTAAATGCCAGAAAATCGGGCATGTCAGTGCTGTGTGCATGAACAAGATGACATGTCCGCGTTGTGGCGGTGATCACGATGAGCTGACGTGTGCTGACTCTGACTTGAAGTGCCCTAACTGCGATGGGCCGCACAAGGCAACGTCGAAGGACTGTCCAAAATTAAAGACTGAAAGGTCTGTGCTAAGGAAAATGGTACGAGATCGATCTACCCACAGAGAAGCGGCTACCAAGGTCGACCGTCGCCAGAGGCGCTCGCGTAATCGCAGAAGGAGATCAGCATCGACCAGAAGACGATCAGCATCGACAACAGGACAACCTGTACTCCAGGAAACGTCGTCGCGCGCTCCTGCTTGTCCTCAAACGTCAGAGCCACCTTTAACCACGTCTACTCTCCTGAACACCAAGGACACTACTATATGGCCTTCCCTGCCATCTAGGAGAACAGAAGTGCAGCCGGTACGCCAGCGTGACCATGAACCTTCACCGTCGGATGGGCAAATCAAGGCAATGCTTGCACAGATGATTCGTTCCTTGCGAATGCTGCTCATCGGAGTTCAGACGCCCGTTGCCAAGGCTGCGGTGCAAATTCTTGAGGCACTAGAACCAGTGCTTGCTGCTGTATAAAAGCTAGCAAACGCCATGGCATCATCAACTTCGCGGTTGTCACTACAAGAAAGGATAAGCGGTTCCGTAATATTCCAGTGGAACGCACGAGGTCTACGGGGTCGCCTGGGAGATTTTAAACAGAGAGTGCTCAAGCATCGGTTTCCAGTTATCGTAATATGCGAGCCGAATATGACATCGCCATTTAGACTCTCTGGATACGAACAATTCGCGTCTGTAACAAGTGGAAATACTAGCAAAGTTTTACTATGTGTGCGATGTGACCTGACGTATTCGCTAAACCAAGTTCCGGTGCATAACAGCAACGAGTACGTCTCTATAACACTGAAGCTAAAGCGCCGGATAATCTCGATCATTGGTGGCTATATTTCCCCTAGGGGAAGATTTGACTCTGTACACCTAAAACTTGTTCTTGACTCTTGCCAAGGACCTCATATTATTGTAGGCGATTTCAACGCGCACCACCATCTTTGGGGTAGTAGGATCACAAATATTCGAGGAAGACAACTTCTTAACTTCACAAGCAGCAATGATCTCACCATCCTGAACGACGGCTCACCAACATATCTACGTGGAACAACGTACAGCAGCTGCCTCGATTTAGCTATCGCTTCACGATGCCTTTCGTCTTCTGCTGCCTGGTGCACAGATGCTGAAACGTATGGCAGTGATCACCTACCTACCTATGTACAACTGAGGTGGTTTACAAGACTTCCAAGTTCTCATACGCGACGCACTGACTGGGATGCCTTTCAGAACAAGCTAGAAGAATCCTGCAACTCTATAATTTCACCGAAAGAGATTGAAGAGCGAATTACAGCAGCAATGCACGCAACAACATGCATCATCCCAGCATCAAATTCAAGAACATCCGTCGACGTTGTATATGAAGAGCTGCGGGCTGTTCGTCGTCGCGCCGAGAGGAAATACAGGCGAACTAAATTGATATCCGACTTGAGGACGTCACGCCGTGTGCAAAAGAAAATTCAAAGATACTTACAAAAGCTCGACAGACAACGTTGGAGGTCCTTTTGCACCAGCCTGGACCCCAGAAAACCGTTGTCCACAATATGGCATGTTGTACGAGCACTACCATCTTCTCCACAACAGCTACGTCCCTTCCGAGCTTTGGCTATCATCCAGACGCGCAGTGAGAAGGAAATCGCGGAAGATTTCTGCATACACCTCTTAGGATCTACAACATCGGTAGCTTCAGTGCTCAGGTGTGCTCCTCCAACAATGGACGATCGTCTCGACCTCCCATTCACGCTGCAAGAGCTACGTGCAGCGATTTCCTCTTCAAGACACTCAAGTGCGCCTGGTCCTGATGGTATTACCTATTCCACCTTGCGCCATCTAGGCCCTCGAGCGACTGAAGAGCTCCTGGCTTTATATAATCTCTCTTGGTCCTCGGGAACTGTGCCTGCACATTGGAAGACAAGCAGAATTGTGGCATTACTGAAACCAGGCAAGACACCCCATGCTATGCTTTCCTACAGACCTGTGGCGCTTGCCAGTTGCATAGGTAAAACCATGGAACGCATGGTTTTGACGCGCCTGGAGTGGTTTTTGGAGAAACGTAATACATATCCAGACGCAATGACAGGCTTCCGAAAGGGTAGGTCGTCAATCGACAGCGTCGTCGACCTAGTAACAACTGTTCAACATCAGAAACGTCGCCGTCGATTAACGGCTGCTGTCTTTCTAGACATCAAGGGTGCTTTTGACAACGTTCTACATGATGCAATTTTAAATGCCCTAGAAGAATGTGGCGTCGGGGGACGTATGCATCAGTGGATAGCAAGCTATCTTCAAGGGAGAACAATATTCATGACAACTCCAGACGGTGAAACAATGAACCACCCCGTCTATCGTGGAGTGCCTCAAGGAGGTGTATTGAGCCCAACTTTATTTAATATCGTTCTCATTGGACTGGTCAAAGAACACGCACGCACAGTCTCGGTCTCTGTGTACGCAGACGACATCTGTATATGGACCACGAGCTTAACGCGCTTGCAAGTGCAAACGAAGCTGCAGCGCGCGGTGTCAATAACGTCGACATACCTAAACAGTCGCGGACTGCAGCTCTCACCGGAAAAAAGTGTAACCATGGCATTTACACGGAAGTCAATGGCCTGCTACCCCGTCATGATTAATGGGAAGATTATACCTTCAGTAACCCACATCAAGTTTCTCGGAGTCACCATCGACCGTGATTTATCTTGGTCGAAGCACCTCTCTGGATTAAGAAGAAAGCTGGACAGCTTTACTCAGATCATTCGACATATGTCTGGAAATTCATGGGGGCCATCCAAGTCATCTCTTCTACAGCTCTACCAGGCACTTTTTGTTGGGTACTTCCGCTACAGTGCGCCTGTACTTTCTCGGCTTAGTACAACTGCTATACGCACGCTTGAAAGTGCTCAGGCTCGCGCACTGAGAATTTGCCTAGGTCTACCACGATGTGCGTCTACTTGGGGCACTATTGCAGAGGCACGTGCGTGCCCAGCTCGAGTTTATCTGCAACATGAGCCATTGCGAGTGCATCTAAGGCTACTGACTAGACACAGGAATCATCCACTCGCGAACATCACAAGGGTACGGCCTGTGTCCGCTTACTCAGAAGCCGTGTTGTCGCAGCAAGACTTATTGCCGTCGGACTTCGAACCGTATGACATACCCAAAGTTCCACCCTGGACGATGGCAAAGCCAACGGTGAGACTCTCAATCCCTGGAATAACGAAGAAGTCGAAAATGCCGCTTGCTGGTCTCAAGCATTTCGCGCTATCATACATTGCTTACATGTATGGACATTATGAACATGTTTTTACACATGGTTCCGTGACACAGACGTCTTCCGCGGCTGCCTACACGGTGCCAGGAATGGGGATCGCACAACGGTTCAAGACAGGACACAGGACGTCATCTACAGCAGCTGAGTTGACCGGAATTCGAGAAGCAGTTCGCTGCATACTGCAACAGAGTCTCGAGAAGTGGACAGTGTTCTGTGATTCAAAACCAGCACTGCAACTCATCAGCAATTATATGAATGACACAACCGCATATAGTCCTCTCGTTTATGACATCATGTCTCTGCTTGCTGAGGCGTCTCATTCCTGGCACACCATCGTGCTGCAGTGGATTCCTGGCCATTGTGGAATAGCTGGAAATGAACAGGCTGACGCGGAAGCAAAAAAGGCGCACACTGACGGAACCATTGTAAAAATTCATTTTTCCCGGTATGACATTAACACCTTGCTCCATACCACCATTCAAACTTCTACAGCACGACATTGGGACAACCCCGAACATCGACAAGAGCGCCTATATAAACTTGACGCTGGATTACAATTCCGGCTTCCACTTCGGTTGCGGAGAAGCCAGGAAACACTCATTCATCGATTACGGCTGGGTGTGGCATACACCCACCGATACCTTCACAAGATTGGACAAGCACGGGACCCTGAATGTAGCGTCTGTCACACGCTCGAGACAATAGCTCACGTACTTTGCGTGTGCCCTCAATATGCGACCGAACGAAGAAAACTCAAATCTACTGTTGACAGCTTGGACTCCCGCCCCTTTTCAGAAGAAAAGCTTTTGGGCGCGTGGAGGAGTGTTGACTGTGCCCAACGTGCCATAAAAGCACTTTTTAACTTTTTAAGTGAGACTGGTTTAGACGATCGCCTCTAGACGCTGTGCGAAAGCTGTGTGTGACGTGTAGTCAGTGCGAAATGTGTTTGCGCAAAAACTTTTTGTGGCAAGATTACTTTTTGCAAGGACAAGATTACTCATAGTGTAGTGCGTCTCCAGTGCGCATCCGCATATTGGACAACGTGTATATAGTATCTCATTGTACCATATCATAATCATCCGCCACCTACCTTTCCCTGTATTTCCCACTTCCCCATTCCCCAGTGAGGAGTAGCAGGCTAGAGACACGCTCTCCAGGCCGACCTCTCCTCCTTTCTCTTCATTAAAATCGACTCCTCCTTACCCTGGGACGCCTGCAAAATAATGCCACTGGCAATCATTTAGGGTGTTTTCGGTGTTTTACCGATGTCGCGAGGTCAATCACATTGTTAATTAATCATCGACCACATCGAAAACAACATATAGTTTCTGAATAGACGTTGTATCTTTCTAGATAATATTCACGGCGCGTTATAACCGCTATCGTCCCAATGAAGCTGGCCAGGGCAACTTGTCGATAACATGTTGGGTTCAAGGGAGGCTACCAGACTATGTAGAGGGACAAGACGGCTGTACTTATTTTCTTGAGGGACTACCCCTTCTTGCCATTTTTTTACAATGTTCAAGAAATCTATCACGGGCCTATGTACCCAGATTTCCAAGTGCTTAATACGCCACTATATAAAGTCCCGGAGATGACGAGTCCAGATATGCAACCAGCGAAGCCTCCAACTTTTTCTTAGAAAATAGAACTACCATCCTCACCCCTCGTGAACAAGTTGTCGCAATGGGAATAAGCGTAGCAGAATAGAATGGTGGGCCTGCTACCCTTGCATATAAATATTACACTATCCTTGCGCGGAAACATAGCACATAGCTACATTCATCTCGCGACGTTCCTGACGAAGGGCGAGGGCTTCCGAAGACCTTAAACCAGAGTTGTGAAATATGGTTACCAGGGTCAAGCAATTCACAGAATTATTTCCAGTGACGGGAACGCAGTGTGTCAATAAGTCAATGAACCTTTATTTGCTTTTTTTAGATGCATTTGGACTGTCTAAGATCATTGAGCGTAAGAAGCCATAACCTTTGCTATCCCATTTTCCAAGCCAAATGCGAGGTCAATTTGACATGCTTCCTTTATAAGTGTTCTAAATTAAGACCACTCAATTTGGCGATCAGCGTTATGTGAAATAGACTTTCAGACAACTTTGTTTTTGAGGTTGGTAGGAATGTGGTCACCTCCATGTGTCTCTATGTCTCAGAAGAATTTGACGTAAGTGGTTAGACATATCGAATCAAATGTTCAGTCTAAGTAACTGCTATAAGCAAATCCTCGCAGAAGTATTGGTCTGCCTTCATTTAAACAACAAAGTTCGTTGTCAGAGGCAAAGACGACTATGCTTTTTATCCTGGAGTCTATTTTATTGCTTCCCCAAATAGAACGGTGCGCGTTAATATCCCTCATGATGAGCCAATAACAAGGAGTTGCAGAGAGGATATATTTGTTCCTTTCAGTTAAAGCGTTCATATGCAGGGTGTCCCACATAACTTCAGCGAAGAATTGAAAAAATGAAAGGCGCATCGGAAGCGAACTGAACCGAACGCATACTATTCGAAATAGCCTATAGTAACTCAGTCAATTTTTGTTTCCCTGTGAAGCTGTCAATTTTCACCGTCAAGCTCACATAGTGGTATCGCCAAAAATCCTTGAAGACGCAGCGAGTTCGTATGCGCAAACTGCAACTGATATTGCGAAAAGTGCAGGCTCTGGTTGGCTGCGCCTCATGCCAAAGCCTGCCGCGTACTGCAGCACAAGAGAGTGCTATATGAACTTGGGAAGAAGAACACGTCTGCATGTATCAACGGTACACAGAGATAAACACAGGAACCGAAATCTGAAAGCATAAGGATACAGGAGGTCACTATATTTCTTTAGGTTGCATTACGTACTGCACCCATACTTTGTGAGAATCAATTTCATATTCTAATTCGGATCCCGCAAACAGACGCAACACTTCAGTGTCGACTGTGGTTCGGCGTGACATTCAGAAACGCCTATTCATTCCACGAAAGAAAGGCCGAGAGCTCTGAATAGGGAAACTGCAGCTGAGAAAAGATCAGGCATCTACTTTGTGACTGTTCCCGCCAGTGTGCCTAGAAAAGAACTGTCGACGGCGTTAGATAGACTGGATCATCGCCCCTTGTCAGAGTAGAGGATCCCGGGACACTGACACACACAGGCCTCAGCAGAGAAGGCCTTAAACGTGTTCCTCTGCTTTTTGGGGACATGTGGACCCTCTGACAGTCTTTCACTTATTGTTACTGAGGGCCATGGCCCTTCGTAATAGACCTTTAGAACGCTACCTGCTACCGTTGCTATCACTGGATTCTATTAGTGGTTTATTTTGTGTGCGCTATTCCTTATTTCTCTATTAATCACCTTAATCCGGCCCCCTGTACTGGGTAGCCAACCAGACATATATCTGATTAACTTTCCACCATTTTTTATAATCATTTCCCTCTCTCTCTCTTTGTATATGTGGTGTCGATGTGCTAATCGCCTTTTGTGCGCACATTTATCTTCTTTTTTATTTCTCATTTTAAATTCATTTCGGGTGTCCTTATATGAGCTTTATTTTCATGTACACGAGACCCTATGCTTTTCTCATTTTGCATTGTCCCTCGTGCAGAGTGGTCAAACCAAGTGGTAACGGTGTTGTGGTGTCACCTGAGCCAATGATAAAGGGCCAGCAGAATGCAACATTAGATGCATCTTTAGAAATACGGTCCCTGGCTGCCACTGCAGAAAATCGGCTACTGGAGATACTTGCCGAAGCAGGGAAAATTCACAGTGCTTGTAAACGCATACAGTGTACCTTGCTGAAACGTTCTCAACCCTGTTTAAAGAACATGAGTTCTTTATAAGTTTATCAGCGAAACTCCATCATGGCGAAGGCGAGGCCCGTTGCCCACGGGTCTAGTAAACAAGTGGAAAGGAGGATGGGGCGGGAAAACGTACGGATTCTATTCCCATTCAGTTCCATTTCGCGCTTCGTCAGTTGGCCAGGCGTCTGTCCACCTACGTTCACGCCATGATCAGCTGGCCGTGAGCAGCGTATAACAAAGGAGTATAATCGAACGAAAAGAATCCTTACATTACGCTGGCCAAGGTCCTTTCGACATTTGTATTCAGACGTACCTTCAGGAATAAGAGCTGATGTTCTTAGTGACATAGGCTCCGCTGCTTATTGTACAACACACGGCGAAATGTGCTTCAAAACAGGCTATACAATATTTTTTGTTCACCAGAAATACCAGTAGAAATGGAAAAATAATTTGAAAAGAGCGCCGAGTCTATTTTGGCAATAATGTTCTTTGCATCTGCCGGTATCTGCAATTCGTTCACTTAGTAGTCAGTTTTGCACATATTGACAAATACATGGCTTTCACTAGTTCTGCATTGGGATAGCAGTACAATATTGGGACCCCTCACTGTATGGCCACAGGCGTTTACTATTCTCCACATTCTTCGCAATGGGGTGAGTGAACTCATACCGCCGCTTCAGATCCTGATTTCTTAAAAGTGCCGTTTAGACTTTCCGTTTGCAAATTGGTTAACTTGATGATTGTTTAGTATTCCGTAATGACGAAAGCCCGACGCTTTCTTATCCATTTTACACCTGCCTCTACACTGCAAACACCACCCTGTCCACAGAGAGCATATTTTACGCGTTCGCGCCAACACCCCATCTGTTACGGAACGTTGATCGTCGTCGCCGGCATAAAACACATTGTGGGTTTAAGAAGAAACACATATGTGTGTTACTCGCATAAAGAGAGGACTCCCATGCGCACTTTTCTCTGACGATCACTATGAAAGTATGCAAGAATAGAGAGAGCATGCTGATGCACCACTATATAGCAGTTAGCCGAAATATGGTTTGTATTCATTTAGTCACTGGAGTGCACTTGCACTTCCCAGCCTTAATAGACAACAAAATATTATTTTGCAACTATTAAAACATCAACATTGAAGGGCGCAGATGAGGATTACGAGCTTTTAGCGGTAGAGCTAAATAAGAAGGCTGCACAGACGAATCTTCGAGTCCTTAATGCACCAATAATTGAGGTAAAAGAAAAACTGGTGCCTGCTTTATTTTTGAAGATAAACATGAAAGGGCATATGTTTATACTTGCCACAATGCAGTGCTTAAGTTATATACTACAATCCTTATTCACAAAAAGCGCTTACCTTGGAATTGTTCGTGAGAGCAAATTCCAGGAAATCCTGATGCTAGAAGACCAAGCGCACTTGTGACTGAAAAGTATTGTGAATTGGCCCACACTAGTAATTAAACAAACTTAATGACTTTCCTTCTACATAACCACGCATCTGAAATACCCAGAGCGAATTCTGAAAATCTCTTCGTCGGTTTTCTCCGTGTAATGGCTATTCAAGTTTGTGTAAAAGCCATCCACAAGTATACAGCGTGTGCATTACTGTAAAACCGCTAAATTTTGACGATCTCAGCCAATGGAAGAATGCTTCATGCCAAAGTTAAAATGGTCAGACATGGGCGCTATAATGAAGCGTTCTTCCATTCTTGAAGCATCGCCGTGTTAGCCTTTCAAGAAAGCTATTTCAATATGTTAAGAGCGTGCTAAAGGATCTCGAGGATGGGAACCCAAAATTCACGAACGCGAGGGCAATCGGCATGGCGAATTTCAGAGAACTACACAGACTCTTTAGCCTTGAAATTATTCAAGAGGGCAAAATATATTTTAAAAGAAAGTAAACCACATGCCACTTGGTGAGCTTGGCATGAAGGCAACACAAGGTCTGAATTTGTTCAGATAATTTCCGTTGGAGTTATATACGTTCAAAGCTTGTACTGGCTTATTGAAGAAAGAAAGAAAACAAGTGAGCCTTTGTTGGCCCTCGTTCCCAATGACCGCCAAGTAACCGTAGGTAATGAGGGCTCGAATTCAAAAACTTTTAGTTCTTAAGTGCGCTCTGTCAATGTCCGGCCGCCTTCGTTAATGATGTCTAACATCGTCGAAATGTCTAAAAGCATGGCTGGCTAACGTCTGCTCGTAGAAATAGTTGTAGCGTAAGGTTTCTGTGAATTCAGGTGCCTGGATATAATTCGCGGCGCAGCGGTGTTCATGTAGACGGCGCTAGGTGCTACATAATCCCTGTTCCACTAGCCTGTCCGTAGACCGCCGACGTGAAGTTTATTTTCATCAAACTTCCTGATCCTTAGAAACGGCCACATATATATGAAGACAGCGTGGAAACCAAGACGTTTTAATTTCGCATTGCTATAGTTCATATCGCTTATTTTTTTGTTGGACGTTGAATGTAGTAAATGAAAAAAAATAGTCCTATGCATAGTTTATTTGTCTGCAGCCTTTGCCGCATTCCAATACTACTTAGGATTATGTAGGATGTTAAAAAAAAAAAGAAACATGGACCGACGGCATAAAGCTTTTCTTTTTAAGCGTCATTACCCATTGTCCGGCCGCCTTCATAACAATATGTCTAGCAGCAGGATCAATTGAAATTGGCTTTTGCGAAGAATTTTAGCATAAGATATTTTTAGGAATATGGGCCCAGCTAGTAATATCTGCGAAAGAAAACAGCGTTTTCTACCTGCCTTGGTGAACCCGAACAGGATGCTATTGTACAGTGAGAAAAATCCAGCTTTCATCAAAACGCATATATTTTCTCCACATCAGTAGCGCGAAGATGAAACTTCGCGATAACTTCTAGGACTAATCAGTCTCTTTGAACAACTTCCGTCTCTTTAGCTGAAGTTCCGTCAGTGTCACACTCAAAGGCAGCAATTTTAGTAACAGCAGCAAGCAAAACGCCACACTACAATTTGGCCTCAAGTAGGTACGCAGAATATGACGGTAAAATAAACAAACGTAACCATCCCGTACAGGCCGCCATTGGAATATGAACCTGGCAACGTTTACCGCTAGAACGTTATCTAGTGAGGCGAGACTAGCAGTGCTATTGGAGGAATTAGAGGGCAGTACATGGGATATAATAGGGCTCAGTGAAGTTAGGAGGCCAAAAGAAGCATACACAGTGCTAAAAAGCGGGCACGTCCTGTGCTACCGGGGCTTAGCGGAGAGAAGAGAACTAGGAGTCGGATTCCTGATTAATAAGAATATAGCTGGTAACATACAGGAATTCTGTAGCATTAACGAGAGGGTGGCAGGTCTTGTTGTGAAATTAATAAGAGGTACAAAATGAAGATTGTATAGGTCTACGCTCCTACATCCAGTCATGATGACCAGGAAGTCGAAAGCTTCTATGAAGACGTGGAATCGGCGATGGGTAGAGTGAAAACTAAATACACTATACTAATGGGCGACTTTAATGCCAAGGTAGGCAAGAAGCAGGCTGGAGACAAGGCAGTGGGGGAGTATGGCATAGGCACTAGGAATAGCAGGGGAGAGTTATTAGTAGAGTTTGCGGAACAGAATAATATGAGGATAATGAATACCATCTTCCGCAAGCGGGATAGCCGAAAGTGGACGTGGAGGAGCCCGAACGGCGAGACTAGAGATGAAATAGACTTCATACTTTGCGCTAACCCTGGTATCATACAAGATGTGGACGTGCTCGGCAAGGTGCGCTGCAGTGACCACAGGATGGTAAGAACTCGAATTAGCCTAGACCTGAGGAGGGAACGGAAGAAACTGGTACATAAGAAGCCGATTAATGAGTTAGCGGTAAGAGGGAAAATAGAGGAATTCCAGATCAAGCTACAGAACAGGTATTCGGCTTTAACTCGGGAAGAGGACCTTAGTGTTGAAACAATGAACGACAATCTTGTGGGCATCATTAAGGAGTGTGCAATGGAAATCGGTGGTAACTCCGATAGGCAGGATACCAGCAAACTATCGCAGGAGACGAAAGATCTGATCAAGAAACGCCAATGTATGAAAGCATCTAACCCTACAGCTAGAATAGAACTGGCAGAAATTTCGAAGTTAATCAACAAGCGTAGGACAGCTGACATAAGGAAGTGTAATATGGATAGAATTGAACATGCTCTCAGGAACGGAGGAAGCCTAAAAACAGTGAAGAAGAAACTAGGAATTGGCAAGAATCAGATGTATCCGTTAAGAGACAAAGCCGGCAATATCACTACTAATATGGATGAGATAGTTCAAGTGGCTGAGAAGTTCTATAGAGATTTATACAGTACCAGTGGCACCCACGACGATAATGGAAGAGAAAATAGTCTAGACGAATTCGAAATCCCAAAGGTAACCCCGGAAGAAGTAAAGAAAGCCTTGCGAGATATGCAAAGGGGGAAGGCAGCTGGGGAGGATCAGGTGACAGCAGATTTGTTGAAGGATGGGGGACAGATTGTTCTAGAGAAACTGGCCACCCTGTATACGCAATGCCTCATGACCTCGAGCGTACCGGAACCTTGGAAGAACGCTAACATAATCCTAATCCATAACAAAGGGGATGCCAAAGACTTGAAAAATTATAGACCGGTCAGCTTACTGTCCGTTGCCTACAAACTATTTACTAAGGTAATCGCAAATAGAATCCGGAGCACCTTAGACTTCTGTCAAGCAAACGACCCGGCAGGATTCCGTAAAGGCTACTCAACAATAGATCATATTCACACTATCAATCAGGTGATGGAGAAATGTGCGGAATATAACCAACCCTTATATATAGCTTTCATTGATTACGAGAAAGCGTTCGATTCTGTCAAAACCTCAGCAGTCATGGAGGCATTACGGAATCAGGGTGTAGACGAGCCGTATGGAAATATACTGAAAGATATCTATAGCGGCTCCACAGCGACCGTAGTCCTCCATAAAGCAAGCAACAAAATCCCAATAAGGAAAGGCGTCAGGCAGGGAGATACGATATCTCCAATGCTATTCACAGCGTGCTTACAGGAGGTATTCAAAGACCTGGATTGGGAAGAATTGGGGATAAAAGTTAATGGAGAATGCCTTAGTAACTTGCGATTCGCTGATGATATTGCCTTGCTTAATAACTCAGGGGACCAATTGCAATGCATGCTCAGTGACCTGGAGAGGCAAAGCAGAACAGTGGGTCTAAAAATTAATCTGCAGAAAACTAAAGTGATGCTTAACAGTCTCGGTAGAGAACAGCAATTTACAATAGGCAGCGAGGCACTGGAAGTCGTAAGGGAATACATCTACTTAGGGCAGGTAGTGACGGCGGATCCGGATCATGAGACGGAAATAATCAGAAGAATAAGAATGGGCTAGGGAGCATTTGGCAGGCATTCTCAGATCATGAACAGCAGGTTGCCATTATCCCTCAAGAGAAAAGTATATAATAGCTGTGTCTTACCAGTACTCACCGACGGGGCAGAAACCTGGAGGCTTACGAAACGGGTTCTACTCAAATTGAGGACGACGCAACGAGCTATGGAAAGAAGAATGATATGTGTTACGTTAAGGGATAAGAAAAGAGCAGATTGGGTGAGGTAACAAACACGAGTTAATGACATCTTAGTTGAAATCAAGAAAAAGAAATGGGCATGGGCAGGACATGTAATGAGGAGGGAAGATAATCGATGGTCATTAAGGGTTACGGACTGGATCCCAAGGGAAGGGAAGCGTAGCAGGGGGTGGCAGAAAGTTAGGTGGGCAGATGAGATTAAGAAGTTTTCAGGCATGGCATGACCACAATTAGTACATGACCGGGGTTGTTGGAGAAGTATGGGAGAGGCCTTTGCCCTGCAGTGGGCGTAACCGGGCTGATGATGAACCATCCCGTATTCCCACACACAAAATAAAGTTCTCATGTTACATCTATTCCTAATAGCAGACGCTAGGAAATCGTGATGTCAGGCATGTCATTAGAGAAGGGCGCCAGAGAATAGCAAGCACTTCCGAAGGGAAAGCTTTATGATTTAGGCTCCAGACTGATAGCCGATTTTTTCTCTGCGCTCGTATTCGCCTTACGTTACGCTCTATTTTCTTTTTCGCTCCAAAACTTTTTCGCTGCCGAGTGCGGCATCATGAAGCAACTATTGTTCTTACTAATTTCAGACAGCGCGCTATGTTGCATCAAAGCATTGCCTGTTGCTGGCTCTGAAATGGCAAAGCCTCGTCTATACGATATTTAGGAGACCATGGAGAAGGGTGGTAAAATTCGAGAAAAAGTAAAATTCGACACCGCGAGAAAAAGTAATATCCGGCAGTACTGATGATGAGACCACATTTTCTCTCATACAAAACCTTACATAAAGTTGAATCAGAAGCCAAGAAGCTATGGAAAATTCGCTCAGTAAATCTAGTTATCGCTGACCCGGGGTAAGATTGAACGTTAATCACTTCGTTGTGGAGCGGTTGTATATAGCCGTGAATTCCGCTAAATAAGGCTTGTCATTTTCATTTGGCACTTGTATTGAATCTTCGATAGTACGAGCCTCTCTTGAGTAGCCACAAAGCTTTTTTTCAGTTTCATATTGAAGTAACCGACCAAGGTATCGAAGGTAACGAAACAGCGCACGTGAACTTGGGTGTGGGGCTACCTCTCGTGGATTTTTCCATCTCCTCTTGGCTTTCGACTTCGTCAGCCGGGCTCAGATCGGTGACCGTTGATCGTCTGAATACGATGATGACAATCCTTCTGCAGCCCGTGGGAGCTTCTGCGAAGTGACCGTTTCCAGCGGTGACACGTAGCGGTCAACGTAGGCACCGCCGAGGGACGATGCCACTTCAGCAATGCGTCGTGGTACTGTCTGGCTGTAACAACCGGAAAGATAAACGTAATGGACGGGAAGCTAGTGCGCATGACCCTATGGAAGCTAGCTGCGACCGGTGCTTCAGAGTGCAAGAGCCGGGAAAACGTAACAAACAAGAATATATGAACGAGGTTCTACTTAGATAAGCGGACGCCACCTCTTTAGGAGTCTGCTTTGAACTCCGCCTGAGCCATAAAATTAAGCAAGTTCAGTGCTCCTGCACTATCTATAAGTACGTTGGTGTGAAAGTAAATGACATTCGGCCCTCAGCCGAGCCCCCCTAGCCCAACCCCCAACCACTTTCCGATAATTTCCCGTATTCAATCTAAATTAAAAGAAAAAGTAGCCACTAGCAGCGCTTCTTGTTGCTGGGCTGGTTGGTTCATACCTGTTATGGTGTAATGGAACCCGAAAAAAAGTGAAGTATGACCAGGACAGGAAAGAGCTTCACTAACAATTAAGTTTATTTATAGCAGACAGATTTATAGGGCGTGCACAGTATTGTTGTTACTAGAGCAGTTATAACGTAATTATCTCTTTTGCTGTATGGCAGGTAACAGGCAAGTACTTTATTTGTGTGGCACGGGTGCTACAATATGCAGGCAAATTAGCAGTAGTTCATCACAAAGTGGTCCAACTGTCATTGAGTGCAGCTTCCTGGGTCGCGAATTAGATATATTTGTTAGCAGGCGCAGATGACAACATAACATGCTGAAATAAATTATTCTGGTTAACGTACACAGGATTCAATAAACAGCCTTCTCTCCTTTTCTTTATCATTCATACAAACGTAGCTGAGTTTGTCAAAAAATTGTAATTCTGCCTTTAATGTAACCACCGTGGGAGACAGTGCATTAGACTGTGCCAACAGCTGAGCTTGTCTAAGACAAGCTGAGCTGTTGGCCCGGCGGAATGTCTATGCTATAACGGCGGCGTTACCCGCCGTGGTTGCTCAGTGGCTATGGTGCTGGGCTGCTGAGCACGAGGTCGCGGGATTGAATCCCGGCCACGGCGGCCGCATTTCGATGGGGGCGAAATGCGAAAACACCTGTGTACTTAGATTTAGGTGCACGTTACAGAACCCCAGGTGGTGGAAATTTCCCGAGTCCTCCACTACGGCGTACCTCATAATCAGAAAGTGGTTTCAGCATGTAAAACCCCATAATTTTTTTTAACTACAGCGTTTTGCTCTCAAGGCAGGAGAGGGCCCTGTTCTTTCACTTATTCTTCCCTGCATGTTAATTTTAGTTTATGTGATAATTTTTGCTTTATGTCTTCTCAATTTCTATTTTAACCAAACATATAACGTTACTTACGACTATGCAATAAGTTCGAGAGATTTCGGTAAGGATTGTACAGCTGCCATAGCGACCGATAATTTTGCTATTACTCGAATGCGGCGGCTATAGAGAAACAAAGAAAAAAACATAACAGCCGTAAATACCACACACACAAGAACCTCGTACAACGGTACACTGACGCTCAAAGAAAATTTTTCGTGGGCCATCTAGGAAATCCATGATGTGAGGTATTATTGCAAGTGCGAGTTACGGCGTGTATGAGCGCCTTTAAATAATTTGTTGGGACCTAATTTCGGCTACATTCGAATCGAATAAGGCTTATAAATGAAGAAATAAGTACAAGTATATGAATGCCACTTACTCAGCTGTGCACATTTTTGGTTTCCGCTAAATACATTTTTTCAGATGTCTCCAGACGCCCGTGTGGTCTAAGTCTTACGACAGCTGGGCGTATTAGCAAAATATGACTTTTTTAACAATTGCAGTCGTCGTCAGAGTTGCAATACATAAGTTAAACGTAAGGAGAAGCTTCGCTGTATCGAAGTAAAAGATAAATGCCCTATTTTGCGGGATATGAGTTCTATAATATGCAGCCGAAGTTTGTAACTGGTCGTCACAACAGTCGTCTAACGGTGATCGACTGCACTTTCCAGGATCTACACATACACAGGCATACATGACAGACATACATACACGACAACATACATACATACATACATACATACATACATACATACATACATACATACATACATACATACATACATACATACATACATACATACATACATACATACATACATACATACATACATACATACATACATACATACATACATGACAACACAATGCTGAATGGCATAGACAAACAATGACAATAGTATAGTCCAACACAAACATCAGGCACGTCATGCACACTTATAATGAAAAACGAGGCTGAAACCCATGGCAGACCATTTCTGGACGGGTTTTATGTCATAAATATCTAAACCATCACGTTTTAAGCATAGCCAAAAACACTGAGAACAATGACGAAACCGGAGGAACATACGCACACCCTAGTGTTGATGCATTCCCTATGTTTGGTCGTCTGTTTTCACCATGTGTGATAACCAGCTAACCCGTACATGTCAAGTCCGTTCAGATTTCTAACCTATCTCAGTTGCCATTAAAGGCAACTTAATATGAAAAATGCAAGGACTATGAACGGCGTGATTCATAAAACTTTTTGTTCGTAAGCGCTGCTTGCCATTGATCAGCAACCCTTGATAAATGTCGAACATCATGTTTTGCTGATATCTGCACTTACGAGTATTTGTCGCCCGAGAACATTTATTATAAATACGGACCCAGAACCATTTGGATGGTGCTCCGACAGACCATTTAATAATAAACAAAGTTTAAATTAAACAAACTATCGGCCCAACATACCGAAAGGCGCAAGCGCTGCTGCCCCTAATGTGTCGCATCTAACATGTTGGCCACTGCAATAGGAAATAACGCGCTTGTATTTATGTGGTCACAATAGTCCCGAAGCATCTCACTGCACACTCATTGTTGGCTGACAGTTTCAAACTGTCTGTTAACAATCACTACACAGGATTATCTAAGCAATACACGTCTTACAGACTCGGATGCACGTTGGATACACTGAATCAAGACTGTATAGATCCTTTTTGGCCGAAACGAGGTTTGAATAGCAGTGTGTTCAAAGGGGCTGGTTGGTTCGCCTTCAGAATAAAAACAGGAACAGCGCAACACAGGACGAGAGAGTAAAGAGCACAGGACAGAGCGCTGTCCTGTGTTGCGCTGTTCCTGTTTTCAATCTGAAGGTTTGAATAGGTGGTCACAGCTCGAAGAGGCTCGCTTGCTAGTGTTGAAAAGCATGGCTAGAAGTAACATAAAACTACTCACCAGCAATTGCGATGAACCTGGCCTTGTCTTCAGGAGGTGTCCTGGTATCGTGCCCTCGTGTGCAAGAAGCTGGGCAAAATAAGCCAAACTTTGTTATGTTTTGTCATCTGAAGCTTTGTAGCATGCAAGCAGTCCATCAAAGTGACGCTCTTTGTATCTGCACGAGAACAATGTACAAGCGGGAGCCTACGTTACGAGAAGTGGACTTGTCTTTTTGAAGTGGACAAGTGGACTTGCCTTGAAAAGACAAGTCCCACTGTTGAAACGTTGGCTCCCGCTTTTACCTTGTTCTAGTTTTGTTCATCGTCTTGAATTTCCATCTCTCGCCTTCCCTGTGTTTTCCCTGGACTCATCGTGTTTGTCACTTATGGTCACATAAATAACATACCATCGCATTAGGTGACTCCAATGCGACATAACGACAGAAGTAGAAGCGGAGTGCTTAGTCCACGCAACAACTAACTTTTTGACACTATGATATTGTGTAATTCTGGTGCACAACGGTACATGTGCTTTCATATGCACCGGCAAGGCACTGTGATTAGCAACACTGTGTGCGCATGATGTAATCAAATATGTTAGAACTGCGTGATGTAGCTAGGTATGCGAGCCGCATTATAGCACTTTGAAGTTGGTCAAAGGCGAAGGACCTGAAACCTAGTTTACAGCGCATGGTGATCAATCAAAGAAATAAGAATATCAAAAGAAAATACATTTGCTTGACGTTTGCCACATGTGGAACACGTGAGCTTTTTTGTCTTAACAGTGATCGAAAACCTCAAAATAACAGAAGTCGATGCGGAAGCTGTCAGTCAAATCAAAGCTTGTCAACCAGCGAACGATTAACCTAGGCGGAAGCCGCAGCGACTGAGACAACGTGAAATAGAGAGATGAAGGCCGCATCAGACAAGCGGTTACTTCTACTGGGCAAGTTAGCACTTGCAATGTTTCATTTGCAATATTCCAATATTTCACATTCCACTTTCATTTATTGGCGGGCAGATCACCCTCAAGTATCAGCTGATAGTATTAAATATAACTGCGTTTTTTACCACCCTTGGACCATGTGTGTTACAAACGGCGGAATACCCCACCTTCTGGCTATGCCATGGCGCCACTTCAACGGCTATGTAGTTAATGGTTGCAGTACGCATTACAGGTCTTACTGTCCCCAAGGCCACTTGAACAAGACAGACTATATGCATAAGATATACCAAGGTGATGCTTGAAGCGGTCTTGCCAGTGCTATTGGTAGTCAGGTGCTGAGACTCAACACCTGTTGCCGTAGAGTATCTCGGTTTTGCGGTGGAGGTTTGCCACCATCCAACATTAAAATGTGCTCACCAACTGCCTGCTACGTTTATTGGTTAGCACCCGGCGAGAGTCGCGAAAGGAAGCTGGTAATGCGTGGCAGCGGACGTGAACTGGCTGGTACGCACATATTTGCTCCGTGCTTCCGGTTTTCGAGCTTCCTTTTCTCGCAATTGCAAAGGCACAGAGCCCACAGGATGACTGGGGCCAACCGTCAACATTATTGTCTAATAAAAGCTAAACAAGAAACACGAAACGACAGTATATATTACGTCGAATGGATGACGATGAAAACCACTCGTGCAAAAACGATAAGAATTGGTGCTCTTAAAGCAGCCGATGATACACGGCATTCTCTTGCAGTGTAGTGGCAAGTAATGAAAGAGCCAATCTGGAACAGAGGTACAGCTTACACCTGACCCGTGGGTTAGGGCGTAATTGGAATGCGCTGGCTGTGAGCATTGGGCAATACGTTTAAGTACATGCCAAGAAGACAAGGCTCGTGGAGCTGTAATGAAACGTTCAAGTGCCTATTACGTGTCGCGAGATTGATTGTACAAGTTTCCTCGCGGATATTTCAGGAAACGTCGCAAAAACGGAGCACAGAAAAGGGGCACACGACACCGCGCCTGTGTCCGGTGCCCCTTTTGTGTGTCCCATTTTTGCACTGTTTGCTGAAGTATTTGTTCGTACCAACAAGCCCGGCTAGCCACTGTTCTGAATTTCATCACAGGTTGTAATCGACTCACTGGGACGTGCTACGACCACACTGCATGAATATTCCACTGACTTAGAAAGTTCTTGAAGATCTGTAAGGCTAAACAGAAACAGTCATGAATTAAATAATAAATTCTGGTGTGCGGAAAAACGAGGAATGCTGAAACACATGAATTCTCTCAGCTATGTTCTTTAAGGTACAAATCACCTTGTCAATTTCACCTTGTCATATCTGTTGTGGCATATTTCACTAAGCATTTCTAAGGCATTAAAATAATGAAAAAATTCACATGCATGTACACAGCGGCAGGATGCATTGTAACGTGAACAATTTCTGGCAGTGTTGCATTTTCTAGCCGAGTTGGAAAGATAAGAGGTTTCTTCAGCAACCAGAAATAAGGACGTCCGAATGCATAAAAATGAACCTCCAACATTACACAGACGTGCATTTACCAGCCACAAATATGTTTACTGTATTTTTCTGCAGTTCTTGCTAACAGGGCACGTATTTTGCGAATGTTGTCTTTCCCTCTGAGTGAAAGCCTTGCTTCCGAGCTATACAAGTTGCTGACGTGGCGGTCAACTTTCTCCTTGCTTTTGCTTCACGATTCTGCAAGACGGATTGAAAACCACCTCTACGTGACAGTAAGAATACGTGACGCAATAGTTCTGGGGAAACCCACAAGGTGGAGAGAAGTAATACATAAAGGGAAAATCAGACATCCGCCCGTTCGTAGCAATTCCTACAAAGGAAGCCCATACGGGTTCCTCTAAAGAAAAGCCTCGCAGTTGAAGAAAAATTCGTCCTCGTCCGGGACTCGAACCCGGGACCATCGCTTTTCCGGGACAGCTGCTCCACCCTCACACAAAAATGACTTTAGACTGTCTATAGAACGCCTATAGACTTTTTATAGATGACCTTGCCTTTCTATAGATGCGGATTTTTGTTGATACAAAGTCTATAGACTGTCTATAGACGAAAGTGGATAAAGTTTCTATTTTTTGTCGATTCGCAGTCATAAGACGGTCTATAGAAAAATTCGATAAGGTGTTTGTTTCCTTTTTTTCTGCTTCCTCTTTATAGAATGCCTATAGGCGAAAGTCGATACAGCCTCTATTTATTTGTGTCTATTATTGGTATATGTACTTTCTATAGACGAAAGTCGATAAGGTTTCTATATATTTTTGCCTATTCGCAGTCTATAGATGGTCTACAGAAAAAAGCCGATACGGTGTTTTTTGCCTACTTCCCTTCTATAGACACCTATAGGCGAAGTCGATACAGTCTCTATTTTTGTCTATTACTTGTATATAGACTTACTATCGACGAAAGTCGATCAGGTATCTATTTCTCTTTATCTTCAGTCTATAGACGGTCTATTGAAAAAAGTTGATAAGGTGTTTGTTTTTTTTTGTCTACGTCCCCTCTATAGACTACCTATAGACAGAAGTCGATACAGGCTCTTTTTATCGTTGCTCATTCTTGGTCTTTAGACTCTCTATCGATGAGAGTCGATAAGGTGTATATTTATTCCTGTCAATTCCCCGTCTACGTACTTAAAGAACACGCACATGCACACATTCACGTACACACACACACACACACACACACACACACGCACACACACACACACACACACACACATATATATATATATATATATATATATATATATATATATATATATATATATCGCTGCGCGACCGACCACACGAGGCACATTGCGTGTAATCGCGGGCTTGTTCACCCTCGGAAAAAGTTTGAGACGTGCATTTGTGATTTTTCGGCTGCTTCCGTCCTCATGCATGATTTTCTATGTACAGTTCCCTGGGTATGTTCCCATATGCATGCTGGATGCAGTAAATATTTATAGACATTTCTAATAGACTGCTCATTAACAACCCCAGCACCGAGTTCTTATATAGAATCGAAACGCATTTGGCAAAATGTATGCTTTATATAGCTAATATATAAAGTGTGAATCCCGGCTATTTTTAACCAATATGGGCAATGAACATACAAGATTTAAAAAGAAGAAGGTGCAAGATATACTATTATAAAAAGACCTACAGGTCAGATTTCTGACGGCTGAACACTATAAGTCTTAAATTCTGATCTTACTGCAGCGTCTTTTTTTACATTATTCTTCGTTGAACAGCTTCACTGAATTTATGTTCGCTCGGACACCCTGTATTAACAATAATCGACAAATAGCGTAAGGCTGAAGTCTATGGATTAGGTATAGACTGATCTGCAACAGTTGTCTACAGACAGTCTATGGACTTATGACTTTACACTTTTTGTAGACTAGTCTAAAAAATGTGTGTCTATAGACACTCTGTAAACTGTCTATAGATCAATGAAAATTCATGTTTGTAGAGAAACGTCTGCAAAATGTCTATGGAGAGTGTGTAGAGGAATATACAGTTCTACTTTTGTAGACTGAAGTCTATAGATTGTCTATAAACAAATGTCTATAGATAGTCTATAGACATTTGCTTATAGACATTTCGTAGAGTGCAAACGTTAAGCTTTATTTACCTCTATTTTTGTAGACTAAGTCCATGGAATGTGCATAGACAAATGCCTATAAATAGTCCCTAGACATTTGCTTATAGACATTTTATAGAATGCAGTTTGCAAAAGTAGAACTGCTGTATACAATTCTATTTTTGTAGTCTGAAGTATGCGGGATGTATATAGACAAATGTCTATAGATAATCTATAGACACTTGTTTATAGACATTTCATAGATTTCAGTCTACGAAATCAGATATACTGTATAGATTTCTATTTTTGTAGACTGAAGTTTATAAAATGTCTATAGGCAAATGTCTTTATAACCGTATACTCCTATACACTTTTGTCTATAGACATTCTGCAGACATTTGTCTACAAACGTGAATTTTCATTAGTCTGTAGACAGTCTATAGAGTGTCTGTAGACTCAGACATTTTAAAAACTAGTCTAAAGAAATGTCTATAGACAGTCTATAGAAATTTCTCCATCGACAGTGTATAGATATTTATCTGTAGCCATTCTACAGACTTCAGTCTACAAAAGTAGAACTGTATAGGCCTGTACACTTTTGTCTATAGACATTCTGCAGACATTTATCTGCAAACGTGTTTTCATTATTCTGTAGAAAATCTATAGACAGTCTATAGACCTAGACTTTTTATAGACTAGTTCATAAAAAGTGTATGGCCATAAGCCTATAGAATGTCTATAGACTCTATAGACTCTACAAAAATTTTTGTGAGGGTACCATCTGAGTTAACCAGGCGGCTAGCAGGTGGCAGGGTGAAGTACAATTTGTCAACAACTCGAAGCAAAGGCAAGAGTTTGACGCAATAGTTCTGCGGAAGCCCGCAAGATGGAGAGAAGTAATTAATAAAAGGAAAATCAGACATCCACCCGTTCGTAGTGACACGTGTACTTGCTACAAAAGAAGCCCATACGGTTTCCTAGAAAGAAAAGCCTCGCAGTTGAAGAAAAATTCCTCCTGGTCCGAGACTCGAATCCGGGACCACCGCCTTTCCGGGGCAGCCGCTCTGCCATCTCCTAGCCGCCTGGTTAGCTCAGGTGGTAGGGCGGCTGCCCTGGAAAGGTGGTGGTCCAGGGTGCGAGTCCCGGACGAGGACGAATTTTGCTTTAACACAAGCACGACACTAAAGGAACACAATCCGAAAGCGTCTGCTCACGTTTCAAGAATACGAAAACGAATAATCCGTTAAAAGAATAGTCTCAAAACAGCTTAAAACGCTTGATGCAATATTAGTACTGTTTCCAAGTATGTCTCCGCGTTCTGCCGCTTATTCCGCCTTTTACCATTCTTGTTGCTGGCGGATAGGTAACGCAGATGCAACGAACATGTTATCTAATCCAACAAACTAGAAACTAGATTTAAACAGGCGTCCCCAGCAAGAATTACGAAAAACATAGCAATGTAAACAAGTTACTCAGGCACATTTCACACATGAAAAGCTTTCCTGCTTCATATGTGCTAACCAGACGAAATATTGAATGCAAATAAGAAAGACAGGGAAACACTTATGTGCCCCGACGCACTAGGCTTCCAGGTTTGTCGTTCAATCTCTATACACAAAAAAAGTGCAGATGCACTTGCATGAAAAGCATAGATGTAGATGTGTCCGGTACGGCAGCCACGATAAACCGGACTAGCGGCTGTCTTCCAAGACGCCAAAATTAGGGGCGAAGCGCCTTCAAAGTTAACAAAATGGCACATGATAATCCATATGACATCAAATATTCTAAAGTAAAATTATACTCTGGGGCTTTACGTGTCAAAACTACGATCTGATTATGAGGCACGCCACAGTGGAGGGCTCCGGATTAATTTTGGGCACCTGGGGTTCTTTAACATGCACCCACTACATGGTACACGGGCGTTTTTGCATTTCGCCCCATCGAAGTGCGGCCGCCGTGGCCGGGATTCAGTCCCGCGACATCGTGCTTAGCAGCACTACGCCGTAGCCACCATGCCACAGAAAATATTCCGTACACCGTTCAAGAACAACAAACTTCCGGCGCTTGCCAAGGGGGAAAGAGAAACGAGGACACAAAGAGAGCCGACTAAATGCATTGTGCAGTGTTCCCGAGCACCCCATGCAAGACACAGCAGAGCCCTGTTTCTTCGGAAAATCAAAAGCCTGCTATACGTCTGGCCTTCGCAATTTCAAAGAACACAGGCCGTAACTCAAACTCACCGGAAGCGTTCCAGCAATATGATGGCACGCAATATCCATGCTCTCTATTGCAGTGAAGGTACTTTTCAAGCTTTTCCCGAACAACATTGCCGAGATCAGCGCTGTTTTCTTTTTAAAATTTTTAGGTGTACCTGATACTGAAGCAAAAGCTCGCCACATAGTATATTAGACCCTCACAAATGTAATAGTTCTCGGGATAAAGCCCGACTTCCGTGAAGCGCCAGTGGTGTAAGTACAAAAGGGGAAAAGTTCAGAGTTCAGGAAGCAGACTGAGAGGGATACTGCTTTTCCGAACCGTGCCCTAATGAGGCCGCTGTCCGCTCCAGCGTTTGGCTCTGAAAGCAACTTGCACATTAGCCCAAATTCTAATTTCACAGCCTGGGAAGCTGAGTTGAAAGAGCTGTCAGTGAATGTAATGTATGTTTACGTGCCACCAAATTTTAACGAAATGTGTCTCTAGAGACAGCCCTGTTGAGAAAATTACAGGCCTGTTGCGCTGCAGTGACGGGATTAGGAAAAACTTTCTCAGCAGCAGCGTTTTCCATATGTTTCGCGTAGTAAACATCCGAGCATCCGCTAATGCGTATGTGGAGGCGATTTTCAGCTCCTCTGTTTCGTGAATTACGACAAATCTTCTGCATGGAAGTTTAATCAAGTCTTCGAAAGTTTGCGAAGCACAGTGCTGAGCTAAGCATTGGTTTGGTGTAGAGCATTGCATATGCACATAGATATTTTTGTAGTGGTGTCGCTTCTAGTACAGCGAGAATCACAGCGTGTCAATCTCCAAATAATTATATCAAGATGTAGCCAGTATAGCGCTACGAATGTGTAGGTTAAGGCACTGCTCATGAACAACGACTCGTGCAGTGGGTATTCTTTGCCTCAAAAGGTGAGATCGCCACATGTATGGATCGTTCTATGGTGTAACATCCATGTGGCCCACTTTAGCATTTGTTGATGCTAGCTGCTACTATAGCGGTCACAGGCGTGGTGTTTGGACAAATACGGAATTGCGGAACGTGATCGTCGCCAAACCGTTCGATTTGTTTCTGAGTAGCTGATATGCTTCTCATAAAAATGGTTGCAAAATTTTGTTTGACAGTCCGCGGGCCATATTGCTATTTATATTTGCAGTGAATATTACGCTAGCCGCGTTAAAATGATTGTTAAGTCAGGAGCTGTTACTTCACACCCTAGTACGTGCCGTAGCATATTGTTAATTAAGCTTAGTGCGGATATTACTCGGCTAATCAGTACGGGAATAAGTCTTGTTCATGGGGGGTACGTATTCCTGGGACTTGCGCGCGTTACCTTGCGAGTGCACAAGAACAGTAGCAACAGTAGCCATTCGCGTCATCTGCTACGATGATAGGAAATGTTGTATATGGCGATACCTGTCACAAGCTTTCTCAATGTGTGCCACAGATATACCATTCAACGTTGCGGACATTAGTTTCATCAGAAGAAAAAAGCTTTAGGCTCCCTCTATAATCAAAAGAATTCACCCAGAGGAACTGGTATATTTAGGTTAACAGAGAATTTCGCCCCAATATGGAACTTAAGAGAAGAAGCTGCCAAAGATTTATAATGCTCATAAAGTATGCTACATGAAGTACACTGCTACAGCCTTGCATATAAGGCTAGCAGTATGTACTAAATAAATAAATAGCGCCCCACCGCTGCGCTTGCAATGAACCGGAACACCGGATGGTTGGTTGTATTTAAGTTCGCTGCGCGCCGTTGACCACGTTGTGCAACATGGCGCCACACCATCAAGCGAGCGCTGCCCCGTTTGTAACAGACATGCCAACGTTTTAACGTTGTGCCCTTCGCAAGAACCGACGAATGGCATGACATTGCTTTTTTGTTTCATCCTGCAGCTACAGAAAGGTTTTAACACTATTTCCATATATTGAAATCTTTAGGAATGGATGTGGTTGCTTCAAGATCAGATATTGCCCTGTAGCAATCGTAGACCAAATGAAGCGCTGTATTTTTCGCCTTGCAAATATGATGTGAAAATGAGTTGCACACAGCGATTCGCTTGTTTTAACGCGTTGGCAAACGGCTTGAGCGACATCATGCGATGCCAGCTCACAACTTTCTTTGTGCCACCCTTGCAAATCCCAAATGTGACCATAGGAGAAAAAAAAATGAAGGAACAAATTGAACTGGGAAACGACCCATATGCCCCGTATGAAGGAACCCATACGATCCTATATGATCGTATGGGTTTATATGGGAAGATACAGGCAGATACAGGCGTATACAGAGGATTGTATGCGATGGGGAAAACAGAATTTTTCCCTAGTCCTGCTCAACCTTTGCGTCTAGCACATAGCTGTAGCAAATAGGCAGTTAATTCTTAAAGCTCTGTATTGCTCCTTTGATAACTTTGTTTCTTCAAAGCCGGTGAACGAAAATGCGAGACGAGTGGCGGAAGAGGAAATGTGAAGCACCACCCACACGGGGTACGGCGCAACCCTCTCGATGGGCGTTGGCGCCAGCTTACGCGTCTTCTGGCCAGTCCTGCGCGTCTAGCTATAGCGGAGATTCCCGGGCGACTCGCGCATCTGCATGTGCCAGATATGAGCGTACCCGCCGGAATCGGCTAGCAGCGTGCCGGCATCGTGTAGCCCGCACACGAAGTTCCGGCACAGGGGCTCGCAAAGAGGATAAGCTGAGAGAAACTGCGCGAAGCGCCGCCAACCTGTCGAGTGCGGATACCATCCATAATTAATGTTTGCTTGCTTGCGTCGAGGCTCGATTGGCACTGCGGCAGGCCCGAACGCTGACACTATAAAAGAAGCACAGCATTTGTGAACTGCGGCGGCAGGTAAGCAGCGAGAGCGGAACTTTCTGTGCAACAAGTAGTAGCTACATTCTTGAGCAGTGCATTTGAAAGAACAGGAACGCCGTTGGCAAGGCAAAAATAAGCTTCCAAAGGTAAGCCGCGTGAAAAGAGACGTTTGCCGTGTGGTCGGAACTCCTAGCGGCGTCGTTGCGCGTAGAATATGCGACAGTGCATTGATGCTAATGCAGCTTTGTCACACATGCACTGTACGCATGATTTAAATTTAAAACAATGTAGTAGTTCTTGAAAATAAAAATAATAGCAAAAAGTAATATTCACCTAAACTAAACGTTCCTCAAAACCAGAGATGACAGACACGGCTGAGGGTGATGTATAGCAGCACTACGCTACCCGCAATGAAGCGCATGCAAGTTGCACGCATGCGCGTACATCGTATGGCTCGATCACCGGTCGCCTATCCCGCATCACACGCATATACGGGCACCGAGCTGCATAAGCTGACGCAACCTCCCGCGTAGCTCAATAGATATGGCGTTTCGCTGTCGAATTCGAAGTCGCTGGTTCAATTCCGACCGTGGCGGCTACGGCTCTATATGGGGATGAAAAAAAAAGAAAAAAAAAGACCGCTCGTGTGTTTAGATACAAGTGCACGTTCCCCAGGTGGTCAAAATTAATTCGGAGTCCCTCATTCCGACGTGCGTTCCATGATCATATCGTGTATCTGGCACACTGAACCCAGTATTTGTAATTGAGGTTAAGCTCACACGCACGGTTAGCCAGCTGCATGGGGCATGTCCCACCTGGACAGTCCTTAATATTGAACTGCACGCGCCCTTCATGCCTGCAATGAAACGTGCAATCCATCTCGCACAATATGGCACCTTCGGCACATGCGCCTGTGTTCATTTGCTGCGTTCCTTCGCGGCACTTGCGAAATTTTGCGCTGAACGCATTCGATAGTTCTTTATACCGCCGGGACTTTGGCCGTGAAGAACACATTGTTCTGTTGGGCAACAACTGAAACTAATGTTTTCCCATACTGCTTATACGCTCGTTATGACGTAAGTGAAAGTATATTAGCGTAGCAAGTGCAGCATGTTGCAAATAGACAATAATTATAAAAATGCAAGTTGTGTTCCTGGAATATTGTATTTTCAGCCATAATGGTGCAGCAAGTGCGGGACGCTAATGCATACTTGGAAAGCGCTCTTGCGTCCCCAATCACCACGGGGACATATGGGCGATAGGGGCACCCTAAGGCTGTGTGCCTCTATACCGAAAACTGTCTGTTGTGCAAGCCATGATTAGTAAAGCAGCGAGCGAGGAGACAGTTTGAAGTTCGTGTCCTGTCGCATTGCTCTCATCAAATACCGGCTCATGAAAGCAAGCGGGTCGTAGAACACACTTTATGGGCACACTTATTTGGCCCGCATAGCTCCTAAGCATGATTGAATTTCGAAAACAACGAGGAGGCATATATCGAACTTGCCTTTCCACGTCAGACCAGAAAACTCCAAAACCCGTTGCAGTGTTTATTTGCCGTAAGATGTGCGCGCAATTGAAGAAAGACGGAATATCCGTCCTGAAACAGGCAGCTCTTACTTTGGGGATCGTTACCCGTCGTATAGGGGTATAAATCTTTAGCGACAAATATTAAGTTTGAGTTTACTGTTCTCACAATCAATATGGTACATAGCAGCAAACTTCGCGCTCAGTGTGGCTGTAGTGGTGAGACAGTGCTTCTCAGGCACTTTCCATATGCCTTTTCTACTATATATACGTGAGGATTCTCAAAATACAAGCTTCCTGAAAAGCAAGCACTAGTGCGGAAATACTACTTAGGGGCAACGCCATGCTTACACCACCAGAAAAAAAAAAGAAGTTTTGCATTGAAGTGCGTTCGGTGCACTTCTACCGTGACCGTTATGGTGCAGCCCTTTCAAATTGGTGATCCCACAACCGGATTGGATGAAAGATTTGACAGTGAAAAAAAAAGGAAGAAGAAAAAGAAAGAAAACAGATGACGTTGTCCATTCAATATTTCTAATACGAGCTTTCTTATTATGTGCAGCACATGTACAGCACATGCATGTACATGTATCATGTACAGCACAGGCAAAAGCCTAAGGAGGCTGTCAGCGGCAATGTTCCTGGATGTTAAAGGCGCTTATGATAACGTAACCCATCGAGCCATCCTAGACGCTCTGGGCAATGTCGGCCTAGGCGGCCTTGTTTTTCGGTGGATACTCAGCTTCTTGAAGGACAGGTCTTTCTTTGTGCTAACAGAGGATGGTGCGTCATCACAACACAACACCTGCCGTGGCGTACCACAAGGTGGAGTCTTGAGCCCCACTCTATTTAACCTCGTGCTCATCGACCTGGTTCACATCCTTCCGCAGTCCGTCCATGCGTCGATCTATGCAGACGATATATGCATTTGGTCATCAGGAGCGACGCGTCCCCAGGTGCGCGCCAGACTTCAAAAAGCGGCCACACTAACATCAGGCTATCTTCGAGCGCGAGGTCTGGAGGTGTCCTCCGAGAAGTGCTCTATGGTCGCTTTCACGCGCAAAGCAATGAAACCGTACGTTGTCAAAATTAATGGACATCCGATTGCCTACGAGAAGACGCACCGCTTTCTAGGAGTGATAATAGATCGAGACCTCTCCTGGAGTCCTCATGTCTCGTACCTAAAAAGGAAATTACTCATGATGACTCACGTGCTCAGATTTCTTGCAGGAAAGTCGTGGGGTGCGTCTGTGAGTGCGATGCTCCAACTCTATAATGCACTGTTCCTCGGTTTCCTGCGCTATAGCTTACCTGTACTGGGTGGGACCAGTAAGACCAACCTCCGTGCCCTCCAGTCTGTACAAGCTCAAGCTTTGCGAATTTGCCTTGGACTTCCCAGATGTGCATCCACGGCAGCAACAATAGCCATCGCGCACGACCACCCCATCGATACGTATCTTCAAGTCGATGCTTTAAGGATGCATATCAGACACTTCGCGCGACTTCCATCGCATCATCTCGCCTCCCTTCCTGCCACTCGACCTCGTTCAGCGTTTAGCAGGATTATTGCCGCCAACCACGGAACTTTACCATCAAACTTCACGCCTGCAGCACGACCATCTCTACCGCTGTGGTGCCTTCATCCACTCCAGGCTCTGCTTGATATTCCCGGTATCAAAAAGAAAACGGAGATGTCATCGTTTGCCCTCAAACAAACCGTGCTTTCATTCCTTCATGACAAACACAAAGAACGCATCCACGTCTACACGGATGGTTCTGTCTGCTCTAATAGCTCAGCTGGAGCAGTGGTTATTCCCGCAGAGTCTGTCACCCTCAAGTTCAAGACGTCTCACGTAACATCATCGACGGCTGCAGAACTCGCAGCTATCCGTGCTGCTTTAGAGTTTATTTGTCACAAATCGTCACAGTCATGGTCCCTCTTATGTGACTCGAAGGCAGCTCTCCAGTGTCTGATGTCCCCTTTCAACCACGGACCAAATATGCAACTAGCGGCAGACATCCGACTACTCCACCATCAAGCAATCAACAAAGGGCACAACGTCATCTACCAGTGGATACCGGGTCATTGCGGAATTGCGGGCAATCATCATGCGGATGATGCCGCCCGATCGGCCCACGACGGTGCCCGCGTTGTACCACTACCACTGTCACGAACAGACGCAGCCACAAGTCTTCGCTCCCTCGCCCGCGAGCTTACGCAGAATCTGTGGAACACCAGTGAGTTCACGAACGAACGTCTCCACAGATTGGATCCATGCCTGCAACTCCGGCTACCACCAGGGTTACCACGAGCGGAAGCAACACTTCTGTGCCGCCTGTGGCTCGGCGTCGCTTTCACGAACTCCTATTCATTCCGCATCGGAATGGCCGACAGCCCTACTTGCGGCACCTGCGACTGCGAGGAGACGATTCAGCACCTCCTTTGTGACTGTCCCAGCTACAAAGTGCCAAGAACAGTGCTCGTAACCGCGCTCGAAAAACTTGACAATCGCCCCTTTACAGAGGAGAAGGCTCTAGGACACTGGTCCAGACGGGCTTCGGCACTCAAGGCCTTAAAGGCTTTGCTGAAGTATCTAAGGACTTGCGAATTGTGCGATCGCCTTTGAGTGTTGTATCGCGTAGTATCGCGGTACTGCGTGAATTTCCTTAATTTTTTTTCTCCTCTTCTTCTTCTTTCTCCTTTTATTCCCTTTACCCCTTTCCCCAGCACAGGGTAGCCAGCCAGTACTTACACTGGCTAACCTCCCTGTCTTTCCTCCTCTTTGTCTCTCTCTCTCTCTCTCTTTCATATGTCGGTCACGGCGCCAGTGCTGTAGGCGCTTCTTACTCTTTTAAACGGTTCCCAACTACGAATCTGTCAGTCCTGGTGCTATTCAGAACACGTCGGTTCGGGTGGTAGCGGCTGTAGTGGAATGCCCGTGAGTGTGTGGGGAATGGTGTAGGGATAATAAAAAAATATATATATGTATTACAGAGTCTCTCCAAGGGTCAAGAAAATACGCCGCTTCATGCCTTGCAAAGGAGACCGCTTTCTGTTCTGTTGTCGTATATGCTTTGATTCGAAATGGTGTCGTTGGCCGAGTGTCCATGGCCCAGAGCGTCTCTTGACCATCGCTTCTTCTCTACCAGCTGATCAGGCACTTTCCCGTTCTAGCACGGCTCAAACTTTTAGGCCGGGCTGTCGTGCAACACTCGCTATTGCCCACGCAGTAGCCTTATTCTGGCTATCCGCTTGCTGCTCACGCACTGGAGGGGCATACCATTGGATCTAGCCGTTAACTGCGACAGTTAGCCGAAGTTGAGGAGGACTTAGAGAAATTAAGGTTTATCTACTTTATGTACAGGTCTAGAAACACGTAAAGTAACAGAAAATGTCATCGATGACCCTCAGCAAATCTTACGCTGCGGCCCGTGGCAAGAAGAACGTCTCTCTCTCTTTCCGATGATTCTGTGGCTTATAACCCCTTCAGTCCGTCGGGGTCACGTCATCTTCAGCCAATCATCAAGCCCGTGATGATGTCGTCCTTTTCATCCAATCGGCGAGAACGCGCATGTGTCGTCATGTTCATCCAATCCTAGGGCCCGTGCAAGTGGCGCCATGTTCGGCCATTGGGGACACTCCATGGGCTCTATTCTCCGGTAGCTGCCTCCGCCCGGTGCTGTCTCCTCGCCTGGTAGGCGCGCAGCAGGAGGGGACTGGTCGTACTTGAACGACCTTCCAGTGCTGCAAAGCAGCTCGGGAGTAGGATCAACTACCTCGAACCGTGCCGGCCTCCAGTTGCACTTTCGGGGGGGGGGGGGGGGGGTGTAGTGGAGGAGACAAAAGCTCCAGGCGCGTTACTCGAGGGCCGAATAGCCAACTTGTCTGACGGGTCCGGTAGCATGGTCGACGCGCACCTGCCGCACCATAATTAAATGCGCTTAATTTTTTTTATTTTTTCAGGTGGCCATGTTCTTAGTTCAATGACTTGCTGTTAGAACACCCCATGTGACTGTCGTACATTTTCTGCACATGCCTCTACTTGTATATATACACACGATGTGGCAACGCAATAAAATATTGTTGGAAGTCAGCGCTCGTCTATCGCTGTCCTTGTCTTTCGCGTTGTATGTTATTTTTGACCATAAAATGCGATGGCGAGTGGTTGCGTTCGGAGAACTTGACCAATGCTAATTAATGATCCTTATCTAACACTACATATGTAGCCGCATCAAGCAGCTTATCAGGTTGTGAACACAGGCAGTGCTAACATCGGGCTGTGAATATGAAGAGCTAGGCACAAGGGCAGGCACCGTCTAACTTACAATTTTATTGAGGAGAAAAAGGAGGAAATACAATGAGCAATCCTGCGCGCTCATAGAATAAAATTGAACCGTTTTTAGAGCAAATCAAGCTCCCACTCAAAGTTGAAAATATAGGGGAAGTGCCGCATAATTCACAAATGTTTATTTTCTGGTATTTAGGGACCCAGCAATCTCGCTCCCCTGCTGCTTCCCATGTTTCATTGTCACACACTGAGCTCAAAGGAGACATATGAATAAAAAACGCACGCTAAGTACAAGAAATTCCTTAAGTACTGCAGAAGAAGTAGTTACCTTTGACTATAGTGCACAGCCTATAACTTTGGCTACTCGACATGTACTAAAAGTGTAGGGGCGGCACTAACGTACGCGCCATGCGTTAGGCTGAAGCTGCACTGCACGTGGCACCGTTGCATGTGCGCTCTTACCGTTCTCATGGAGCTTCATTTGTAGTTTCCCTCTCCCTGGGAGGCACCGGAGAAGGGTGATAGCCAACCGGCCCCCTAGGCTGCGGCCTCAAGATATGAACACTAGGAGCATTCCACCTGGTCGCTCCAAAAGACGGCGCCTCATGGTCCAGTAATTATTCGATTTCTATACTACTCAAAAATAGTCGATAATATCTGAACTGAGCTACTCCTTTATTGCTCCGCCGCCCTGATGGATACCTTACTGTTGGCAGAAAGTTCTTATGATTATTTTGATAAAGGTTTTCACCACAACTACATTCAGATATTCCATTTTTTTTCTTTCAATTACCATTCTTTCGGTTCGCATCTGTGTAGGCATGTGTTTTCAGGCTCATTTGCGAAACTCCACATTTCGTATCTTCTTCTTCCGAACAGTTTAGCGCTGTCGGGCCCCTGTTACTTGACTTGATTTAATAATCTTAACCCTCCCTTTACACGCCATCCTCTTCATCACTTTCCAGTGAAAATGATTCAGCAGTGTACAATGACCGAGTATTTCCATATGATTAAAAAAAACGTCACCTAGCGCTAAATACTAATGTTCACAGATGCTGCTAAATGAGTCGCAGAGGTGAAAGTGCGCACCAAGAACGCTATAGTGAATAAATACACAGAATTTGGTGTGGAGATACAAAGCCTCCGTGCAATCCGCAGGCGAGTGGAGCGACGGTACAGACGGACTAAATCGGTTTACGACATTAGACAGGCCAGACGTATTCAGAAGAAAATTCAACGTCGTCTTGCTGTGCTGCAAAATCAACGCTGGGAATTCTTTTGTGAGTCTCTCGATCCGCGCAAACCTCTGTCAGTTGTCTGCAGAACAGTCCGTCGACTTCGAACAGCTCCTCAACAGCGCCTGCCATTTAAATCTGTAGTCCTCCATCAAGGACGCCGAGAAGTCGACGTAGCTGAAGATTAGTGTGCAAGGATCGCGGGTCCGGCATTCACCGATTTACCTTGTGCACCTATTTCTGTTATTGTCCCCTCTTGCTCCCGAAATCCTCGTATGGACGCTCATTTCTCCATCGAAGAACTGGAGGCCACACTTGCTGGGAGCAGACGAACTTCGTCACCAGGACCCGATGACATCACATACTCTGCGCTTGCAAACCTTGGTGAAGAGGCCAGAGACACACTTCTTGGCCTATAAAACGCATCATGACGTGACGGCCTGGTCCCTACCACGTGGAAATCCAGTCGCCTTGTTCCACTCCCCAAGCCTGGCAAGTCTTCATTGGAATTGTCATCTTACCGTCCATTAGCACTGGCCAGCTGTGTCGGCAAGGTAATGGAGAGAATGATCCTTACACGGTTAGAATGGTACTTGGAATTTTACAACGCCTATTCAGAGGTACTGGCTGGCTTTGGACGCAGACGCTCGTCAATAGATAGCGTTATTGACCTCGTAACACATGTACAGCACCAGAAACATATGAAGCGAATCACTGCGGCCTTATTCCTTAATATTAAAGGTGCGTGCGACAATGTTCCTCATCATGCGATTCTGGACGCCTTAGAAGCTGTAGGTATTGGTGGACACGCCTTTCGCTGGATACGCAGCTATTTGAATCGAAGATCTTTGTTTATTTTGACTGAAGATGGACCAACGGCATCTAGCTATACCAGTCATAGGGTACCGCAAGGCGAAGTACTCGGCCCGACTCTGTTCAACGTGGTGCTCGTTGGTCTCGCAGATCCGTTACCGCAAACCGTTCAGCTCTCCATATTTGCAGACAATATTTCCATATGGGCTTCAGGAGTGACACGTCTACAAGTCCGCGCACGACTTCAGAAGGCTTGAACAGCCGTGTCAACAATACCTAAGAAGGCAAGGCCTGGAGCTTTCCCCTGAGAAATATGCACTCGTTGCCTTTACTCGCAAAGCGATCGCCCCATACGCTTTGCGAATTAATGACCAAGCTGTACGATACAGACGAACGCACCACTTTCTCGGTGTCATCACTGATAAAGAACTTGTCTTGGAGCCCTCACGTCTCGTACATGACAAAGCGTTTGGCCACCGTCGCGGACTTTCTTGCATTTCTCGGCGGGAAGTCCTGGGGCGCAACAGTACCATCAATGTTGCATCAATATAAAGCACTGTTTTTGGGCTTCCTGCGGTACAGCTTACCTGTACTAGGAAATACTTGCGCTACAAATATCCGCAAACTTCAGAGTGTGCAAGCACAAGCACTCAGAACTTGTCTCGGTCTCCCCAAAAATACGTCATCGATTGCGACAGTGGCCATTGCCGGAGACACTCCTTTGACAGTCTATATAGATACAGATATCCTGAGAGCCCATATCCGACACCTTAGTGAAATTCCCTCACATCATCTTGCTTGCTGGCCAGCAAAAAGTCCACATTCAACCTTTGCCAAAAGTATTGTAAGACATCGGTCCTACTTGCCACCAGGCTTTACGCCTGCTACACGATTATCAAATCCATTGTGGTGTCTGCACCGGCCGCAAGTGCAATTGACAATTCCAGGAATCAGAAAGAAAGCTGGAGCGTCGTTGCAAGCTTTGAAACAGTAAACTTTGGAACACATTCACAACGTACACAGATTCCGGCAACACGTCTACGCAGATGGTTCCGTAAAACTCAACAGCTCAGCTGCTGCAGTCATCATCCCAGGAAAATCTGAAGGAATAAAATAAATACTTCATATGTGTCCATATCAACGGGTGAATGTGCGCCCCCTACTTCAAAAAAAAAAAGAAAGAGAAGGAAGAAAAAAAAGGAGACTCGAAGAACGACTGTTAGAGAATTTCACAATGACTAGAGCAACAATTCCAGACCCGCTTTTAATTCGTAACAGTGGTTATCCTGGTTAAGTCACAAGACGAACTTTCAGTCGTCTGTTTAGGTACCTGGACGTAATGGAGTTTGTTGTCGTTCTTCTTTTTCCGCAATCTCACAGTTCTAACCACTATATGGAGCGTAGTGAGGCTAGTTATATGTTGAGGAGGGTGTTGCGTGGCTTTTGTTGCGTCAAGACCAGGAACCATAGCTTATCGCCACGTTATTGCGCAGTACGAAAGGATTAAAAAGCATTAGCATTAATAAAGAAATACCCTAAGGTTCGAGACTCCTAGAATCAGGAATTCTGCAAAAGTACTACATTCGCATGTATATGGCACCACGAGGTGGCTGCATGAGAAGATATTGTGAAACCATAAGAGAGAATATAAGATTAGATTGGACATGTGATTGGTACCCGAAACTTTAGCATTGCTGAACGCAATAGAGAAATATGTTTTATATATATATATATATATATATATATTGTTACGTACAAGCGCGTCAAAGGGACGCGGGGATCAAGAAGAGAGGGGAAGAGGAGAACGAAGACTGTGCAGCGGCCATTCCTGTTCTTCGTAGCCTGCCGTTCCTGTTCTCGCACGCCTAAATAAACCCCTTTTCCCCGTGCTCGCAACAAATTGGTGGACGGTGCGGGGTACACCTCGTAACCACGGAGACTACGCTGCTACAACTTCGCCGAAGCCGTCGACTTGCCGGACTTCCGCCACCATCGCCTGACATGACTGAATACGCCTGCCAGATTCCCGAAGGTTCTGACGCGGCTGCAAGGCCAGCACCTGGCGTTCCGTGGCAATACTACCGGGTGCCACTCACTTTCGGAGGAAAAGCCGGAGAAGATGTCGACGAGTGGCTCACAAACTACCGAAGGGTGAGCCGATCTAACGGTTGGAACTCGACCGCACAGTTGTCAAATGTTGTGTTTTCTCTTACCGACACAGCACTCGTCTGGTATGAGAATCACGAAGACACGCTCACTTCATGGGAGCTTTTCGTAGAGGAGCTCAGAGCGTGTTTTGGAGACTCCAGCGCAAAAAAGAAACGCACCGAACAGACGCTTTCGCAAAGAGCTCAGATTCCCGGCGAGACCTGTACGACGTATATCGAAGAAGTGCTGAAACTGTGCAAAATAGTGAACTCTCAAATGTCTGAAGAGGACAAAGTTGGACATTTGTTGAAAGGGATAGCCGAAGACGTCTACAATTTTTTGATCGGCAAAGAAAGCTTGGATTCCGTGTCTGACGTCATTCGCCACTGCAGGACCTTTGAGACGCTGAAGATGCGACGGATAATACCGAAGTTTGGTCGCCTGGCTAATGTCACAACGGTGGCAAGTGTAGACCCGAGTTCGTGTGTTGACCTTCCATCAACAATACGGCAGATTGTTCGCGAAGAGTTGCTCCATCGGGAAGAGATGTACCGTTGCACACCCGGCATCGCTGGTGCGTACTTACCACACGAGATGCGAAACACGGCCGTTTCGACCACATGGCAACCCACGGTTCACTCAGCGACCGTCGAGTATAGGTCTACCCCACAAACGAGAGGGACCCTAAGCTATCAAGATCCTGACTACGACCAACGCCCTCGCCGCACGCACGCCTCCGGGCGGCAGATGCCTAGCCACGATGAATGGGACCCACCTGCTGGCTATGCAGTCGACAGCAACATGCGTGACTACGTGCAGGAACATCGAAATTTCCGGCATCTGCCGGTGTGTTTCCAATGCGGTGTCGTGGGCCACATAGCGAGATTTTGCAATCGTCGCCCAACAACGTGGAATCGTCGATCGGGGCCTTCAACAAGGACCACACCTCCTACGAGGACAACTCAACAGTCATGCACCACCCCTTGGTCAGCTGGCGTCCCTCCTGTCAACGACAACTGGCAGAGAAGCTTCCGGAGCCGCTCGCCGGCATCTGACAGGAGTTTGACGCCACCGCCAACTTCTCGTGCACCGCGTTTACGTCAATCTCCATCGCCAGTGCGCCGCTCCGCCTCGCCTTCACAACCGGAAAACTAGCTAGCGCGGCCGATGGGGGTGAGGTCGCTCGACACGTGCTATCGACAGAAATGCCCCCTGCAGTTGCTATGATTAAGAACAAAGTGCATGTACTAGTTGATGGTGTTGCTACAATGGCTTTAGTGGATACCGGGGCAACTGTATCCGTAATGAGTCTCGGTTTTAAAGGTCGGTTGGGGCGCAAGGTTGTATTTCCGTGGGACCAGGCTGCAACGTTTTGTGGAGTGAGCGGCGAGTCGTTGCGCCCTGTTTGTGTGTGCACTGCTGAAGTGTCCCTAGCTGGTGGAGTTTTCGCGACGGAGTTTGTAGTTATTCCCCGATCGACGCACGAAGTGATTTTGGGCATCGACTTTTTGCGGCAGTGCGGTGCGACCGTTGATTGTCGCACGGGGGAAGTTTGCGTCGATGGTCATGTTTCGTCCGGGCTCTTAGAGGAGACTTGCAGTCAAGGTGAACTTTGTGTGTGTGCAGATACTGTTGTGCCTGCGTCCAGCTCGGTGTGCGTGCCGGTTGTATGTCGCGGTGAAGTTCGAGACAGTTTCGATGCCTCCGTAGAGCCAATGCATCTAAATTGTGTGAAGAAGAACGTTTTTGTCCCTCATTGTGTGGTATCCATCGGCAACGGGCGTGCAGGCTTGTGGACGGCCAACTGCTCGGCAGAACCCGTCCTGCTTCCAGACGGCTTGAAACTCGCCTACTTTACAGAATACACGTCTTCGTCCGTAGCCGTACTAACAGACTCGCCGTGTGAACCTGCTGACCTTCGCCAAGTCTCAGACAAAAGGCTTCTGTCTATGATAAACAAGTCGCTCAGCACAAGGGAGCGCCATACCTTGGTGGATACGCTTTCTAAGCATCTGTCAGTGTTTGACTTTGCGCAGCCGGACAAAGCGTTCTCGATTCCCGAGTCACGAACGCGCCATACCATAGATACGGGATCTGCGCGCCCGATCAGGCAAAAGCCCTATCGCGTGTCGCCTAACGAGCGCAAGATAATCGGGGAACAAGTGAGTGACATGATGAAAAATGGGATAATACAAGAGTCCTCGAGTCCTTGGGCAGCTCCGGTCATACTCGTCAGAAAGAAAGACGGTAACTGGAGATTTTGCGTCGATTATCGAAGATTAAACGCCGTGACTAAGAAGGATGTCTACCCGCTGCCCCGGATTGATGATGCAATTGATTGCCTTCATTCGGCCTCTTATTTTTCTTCAGTGGACCTGCGCTCAGGATATTGGCAAATCCCGGTACACCCGACAGACAGAGAGAAAACAGCCTTCATAACCCCGGATGGATTATTCGAATTCAATGTGATGCCATTTGGGTTGTGCAACGCTCCAGCAACCTTTGAAAGGTTCATGGACACCATTCTGCGTGGGTTAAAATGGAACATCTGTATGTGCTATCTTGACGACGTTGTTATATTCGGGCGCACATTCAATGAGCACAATACGCGCCTGAATATTGTCCTCGACTGCATCAAAAACGCCGGCCTGGTTCTGAACTCCAAGAAATGTAAATTTGGTGACCGTCAAACCCTTGTGCTGGGTCATCTTGTTGACAAAGACGGTATCCGGCCTGATCCCCTCAAGACGGCAGCTGTCGAAGCATTCAGTGCACCGCAGTCAGTGAAGCAACTTCGTAGTTTTCTGGGTCTTTGTTCTTACTTTCGCCGATTTATTCCTGGTTTTGCTGACGTCGCTTATCCTCTGACAAACCTGCTACATAAAGACGCACGGTTTGAGTGGACACCCGAGTGCGATTCTGCATTTCGTCAGCTGAAGTTCCTGTTAACCTCTCGACCTATCCTTCGCCACTTCAATCCTACTGCGCCGACAGAAATCCACACAGATGCTAGTGGCGTTGGTCTGGGTGCCGTATTGGTCCAACGCTATGATGACCGTCAGCACGTGATTGCTTATGCAAGCCGCTCATTAAGCAAACCTGAACGGAATTACACGGTGACAGAGCAAGAATGCCTCGCTGTAATCTTTGCGGTTCAGCGATTTCGCTCGTACTTGTACGGACGCCCATTCCAAGTCGTCACAGACCACCATTCCCTGTGCTGGCTCGTGAACCTTCGCGACCCTTGTGGTCGCCTTGCGCGCTGGGCTTTGAGGTTGCAGGAATATAACTTCACCGTTGCCTACAAGAGTGGCCGAAAACATGCTGACGCAGACTGCCTTTCCCGTATGCCGCTTACTACGACGGACTGCGACGCAGACGATTTTGATCATCTCGTCGCTTCTGTGACATCCGCTTTTCCAGAAATCGATGCGTTCAAAGCAGAACAACGGACAGACACCAAATTGGAGCCACTCTTCACTTCTGCCCATTCAAGTGCAACAAGCAGCTACTGTGTACGTGACGGGCTCCTGTACAAAAGGAACTACTCAAGCACGGGTGCACGCTTCCTTCTAGTGGTGCCGGAGTGTCTCCGGCCAGCAATCCTTCAGGCTATGCACGATGACCCTACCTCCGGTCACTTAGGCACTGTGCGCACCCTTTATCGCATTCAAGAACGCTTTTACTGACCCCGGATGCGACATTCGGTTGAGTTGTATGTCGCCAGCTGCATACAGTGCCAACGTCGGAAACGCCCAACCACTGCCCCATCTGGTCTCCTTCAACCTGTGCCGCCTCCCAGCTCACCCTTTCGGCAAGTTGGAATTGATCTGTTAGGACCTTTTCCAAAGTCATCTAAGGGGAACCGCTGGATAATTGTCTGCGCCGACTATTTCACGCGCTACTGCGAGACGGCGGCTATACCATCAGCCACCGCCACCGAAGTATCGCTCTTCTTACTTCACGCTATTGTTCTGCGACATGGACCGCCTGGTGTTATTATAAGCGACCGGGGACGTCAATTCACGGCAGATATAGTGGAAGAGCTTCTGCGTTTGTGTAACTCGCACCTCAGGCACTCGACGCCATATCATCCGCAAACGAACGGCCTCACTGAGCGCACTAATCGAACTATCACAAATATGCTTTCCATGTATGTTGCGTCCGATCACAAGAATTGGGATGAAGTTCTACCGTTTATTACTTACGCATACAACACAGCCAAGCACGAAACAACCGGCTACAGCCCCTTCTTCCTTCTATATGCTCGGCCACCCCGGTATACGCTCGACACTGTCCTCCCTTTTTACCACCACGACAATCCTACGGTCGCCGATACGCTGTGCCTCGCTGAAGAGGCTCGGAGACTTGCGCGTCTTCGGACTTTGGCCTCACAAGAAAACTCCAAAGCCCGCTACGACGCACGACATCGGCCAGTTACATATAACCCTGGTGATCTCGTTTGGCTTTGGACACCCACAAGGAAGCGCGGTTTGTGTCAAAAGCTGCTGGCAAACTACGATGGACCGTATGTTGTCATCGACAAAGTCAGCGAAGTGAACTATACTCTCGCGCGCCTCACGAACACTGGTAGACGTTCTGCTAGGACACAAGTCGCGCATGTCGCACGGTTGAAATCATGCACGCCACGGCAAGCTAGTTGACTCGCCCAGGGGGCTTTGTCTGCGAGGGGAGGTATGTTACGTACAAGCGCGTCAAAGGGACGCGGGGATCAAGAAGAGAGGGGAAGAGGAGAACGAAGACTGTGCAGCGGCCATTCCTGTTCTTCGTAGCCTGCCGTTCCTGTTCTCGCACGCCTAAATAAACCCCTTTTCCCCGTGCTCGCAACAATATATATATATATATATATATATATATATATATATATATATATATATATATATATATATATATATATATATATATATATATATATATATATATATATATATATATATATATATATATTTATATATATATATATATACCCATTGTATTTCAGGTAACTTAAGCCAGAGTTTAAAAATATGCCAATGCACTCTAAGACGACTAGACCAAATACATGTTGCTCAGTGTGTGACGCTGCATTTCGTATTTCGCTTCATTAGATGATTGGTCAAGAATAATTAAGCAACCTCTGAAGCAACGAAATTAGGAAAAAAAATCCCATTAGAAAGCTGTAGATCGCATTGCAAAATGTCCGATTAAACAGTTTCCAACTTTATATCTATTAAGTATCAGTGTTTTTCGCCTTACTGCGGAAGCCCGCGAAACACAAACAATACCAGGTGACATAACCGCTTGCGTGCCATGATTGCAGCGCTCCCAAACTCTCCGTGTACAAACGAACATATATATATATATATATATATATATATATATATATATATATATATATATATATATATATATATATATATATATATATATATATATATAAGAGAGACTGAAAGAGGATGTCAATTACAAAGAGATTCGATGGGCAGCAATCGACCCTATATCGGTGCACAGCCACGGAACGCAAACGCATGCATTATAGGTCCAATGCTTCTTCTATGCACCATCGATAACTCGCTTTCCCAGCGTGCGGGATCCCCGTTTCCTTTTTACCGTCACGCTTTCTTTTTTGTTTCTTTTTTTTTATTTGCGTTCTCTCCGCTCCAGAGGCTGCGTGTGGCTGCGGGTCACCATGTCGGGCGGGCGCACTTTGCTGCCATACGTCAGCGGACAGGCCTTGCTCCCGTGATGAGCTCATTCCGCCGGGATATTTTTGTCCCCACGTCTCGTCTTTCTCTTATTTTAGTCCCTATAGCACTTGGTTTTGACCCCAAGTCTCTGGCTGCGATCTCTTTTGTATGTGCACGTCCCTTTCGGACGAGCTGCTTTATGAATACCGCCCGAACGTAATGGCCGGGTCCCGGCTGGAGCACGCCGACCTGCGGGAACCCTGCTTTGCGCGCGCTTCGGCTTCTCCGAGGAGATGTTATTACGGTCCTTGTAATCTTTGCCCCCACACGGCCGCCGTTAGTTGGACTGAGGGATCCCGCGTGATATCTGGTCTAATATCGAAGGCGCGCGTGAAACACTGCCTTTTCTTCTTACCAAGAAATTCAACAAATTAGGGGGAAGGACGAATGCGTTCAATAGGAGGTGATATCGAAGGCTGAAAGCACCAGCGCGGGTAGCCCAATATCTTTTGTGTCTATCTTTCCCTCTTTCTGCGTTTTCCTTGCGCTCGTCCTAGCTGCTGCTGGCGGTAACTAAAAAGAAAAAAAGCTGTTGTTCGCCAGAAAAAAAGTAAAAGACCTTGCAGAGGACGGCATAAGCATTGATTATAACCGATCATGGTGCACTGTGGGGGAAGGGCAGTCCCAATATCAGTTCCCCAGGAAACTTGAGGCTGTCGAAGCATTTCAACTTAATCGTGGGCTTGGTAATCTTCTCAGGTTCATATATATTCACGAGTATACTAATACCAGTGTATAGAAGTACATACCAAAGGGCCCAAATATTCTTAGCGATGAAATGCTGAACTCGCATTTGTAAAAATTTAATTACAGGGTTTTACGTGCCAAAACCAAGATGTGATTGTGAGGCGCGCCGTAGTGGGGGACCTCGGAAATTCGCACCACCTGGGGTTCTTTAACTTACACCTAAACCTAAGTACACAGGTGATTACTCATAGCACAAAGCCGGTTTCTCAGATGGCACAAGGCCGGCTCACTTCGATCCGTGACGTCATGCTACCTTGCGCGAGTGACAGAAAATCTAATAAGGATGCTCGCGAGTCAGCCGCGGTGATTTTGACTTCACCGCCTTTGTCATGCGTGCTTGCCAGTGGCAAATACGGTCCAAGTGGCAGGACGTCATAAAGCAGAGTACACAGGCCTGCTATTTAGCAGGCGTTGGATTGGAACGTTTGTATTTGGCCTTACTAAAGTGCTGTTAGAACGCAGGCGAGACCTTGCGCACACAAGGAACGCGCGGACAACAGAGGCTTCCGAGAGCGAGAGCGAAAGCGACGTGGCGTCGAGGCGAGGTCCTCTCCCCTCACGCCACGCCAGGTGCGCTATCGTTGCAGCAGGTGTGCCCTTTCGCCCGCTCTGCTTCGTCGAGGCGAGCTCATGACGTGGCGTCGCAATCAATGGGAATTTAGGGGCCGTTTCTCCCTAGTCCCGACGAGAGACGCCGGATTTATCGCTGTGTGGGTCATTTGATGCGAAAGCATCAAATGACATCTTGGCTAGGGCGCTCCTACTCTGCCGGATGTGCAAAGACTCGCATATATATATGGTTGATAACTTCCAGGTCACCCATCAGGTCATTGAGAATTCTGCGGAGTACAATCAACATCTCTATAGGTAGGGCTTTCATATATTATGAAAATGCATTTGATTCAGCAGAGATACCAGCAGCTATAGAGCCACTGCGTAATGAAGGAGTACAGGACGCAAACGTGAATATCTTGGGAAATATCTACAAAGATTCCACAGCTAAATTAGTTCTCCACAAGAAAGTAGAAGAATACCTATAATGAAAGGGGTCAGGCAAGGAGACACAGTCTCTCCAATGCTATTCACTGCATGCTTAGAAGTCATCATCATCATCATCAGCCTGGTTACGCCCACTGCAGGGCAAAGGCCTCTCCCATATTTCTCCAACAACCCCGGTCATGTACTAATTGTGGCCATGCCGTCCCTGCAAATTTCTTAATCTCATCCGCCCACCTGACTTTCTGCCGTCCCCTGCTACGCTTCCCTTCCCTTGGAATCCAGTCCGTAACCCTTAATGACCATCGGTTATCTTCCCTCCTCATTACATGTCCTGCCCATGCCCATTTCTTTTTCTTGATTTCAACTAAGATGTCATTAACTCGCGTTTGTTCCCTCACCCAATCTGCTCTTTTCTTATCCCTTAACGTTACACCTATCATTCTTCTTTCCATAGCTCGTTGCGTCGTCCTCAATTTGAGTAGAACCCTTTTCGTAAGCCTCCAGGTTTCTGCCCCGTAGGTGAGTACTGGTAAGACACAGCTATTAAACATTTTTCTTTTGAGGGATAATGGTAATCTGCTGTTCATGATCTGAGAATGCCTGCCAAACGCACCCCAGCCCATTCTTATTCTTCTGATTATTTCTGTCTCATGATCCGGATCCGCAGTCACTACGTGCCCTAAGTAGATGTATTCCCTTACGACTTCCAGTGCCTCGCTGCCTATTGTAAACTGCTGTTCTCTTCCGAGACTGTTAAGCATTACTTTAGTTTTCTGCAGATTAATTTTTAGAGCCACTCTTCTGCTTTGCCTCTCCAGGTCAGTGAGCATGCATTGCAGTTGGTCCCCTGAGTTCCTAAGCAAGGCAATATCATCAGCGAATCGCAAGTTACTATGGTATTCTCCATTAACTTTTATCCCCATTTCTTCCCAATCCAGGTCTCTGAATACCTCCTGTAAACACGCTGTGAATAGCATTGGAGAGATCGTATCTCCCTGCCTGACGCCTTTCTTTATTGGGATTTTGTTGCTTTCTTTATGGAGGACTATGGTGGCTGTGGAGCCGCTATAGATATTTTTCAGTATTTTTACATATGGCTCGTCTACACCCTGATTCCGTAATGCCTCCATGACTGCTGAGGTTTCGACAGAATCAAATGCTTTCTCGTAATCAATGAAAGCTATATATAAGGGTTGGTTGTATTCCGCACATTTCTCTATCACCTGATTGATAGTGTGAATATGATCTATTGTTGAGTAGCCTTTACGGAATCCTGCCTGGTCCTTTGCTTGACAGAAATCTAAGGTGTTCCTGATTCTATTTGCGATTACCTTAGTAAATAGTTTGTAGGCAACGGACAGTAAGCTGATCGGTCTATAATTTTTCAAGTCTTTGGCGTCCCCTTTCTTATGGATTAGGATTATGTTAGCGTTTTTCCAAGATTCCGGTACGCTCGACGTTATGAGGCATTGCGTATACAGGGTGGCCAGTTTCTCTAGAACAATCTGCCCACCATCCTTCAGTAAATCTGCTGTTACCTGATCCTCCCCAGCTGCCTTCCCCCTTTGCATATCTCCCAAGGCTTTCTTTACTTCTTCCGGCGTTACCTGCGGGATTTCGAGTTCCTCTAGACTATTTTCTCTTTCATTATTGTCGTGGGTGGCACTGGTACTGTATAAATCTCTATAGAACTCCTCAGCCACTTGTACTATCTCATCCATATTAGTAATGATATTGCCGGCTTTGTCTCTTAACGCATACATCTGATTCTTGCCAATTCCTAGTTTCTTCTTCACTGTTTTTAGGCTTCCTCCGTTCCTGAGAGCATGTTCAATTCTATCCATATTATACTTCCTTATGTCAGCTGTCTTACGCTTGTTGATTAACTTCGAAAGTTCTGCCAGTTCTATTCTAGCTGTAGGGTTAGAGGCTTTCATACATTGGCGTTTCTTGATGCGATCTTTCGTCTCCTGCGATAGTTTACTGGTATCCTGCCTAACGGAGTTACCACTGACTTCCATTGCACACTCCTTGATGATGTCCACAAGATTGTCGTTCATTGCTTCAACACTAAGGTCCTCTTCCTGAGTTAAAGCCGAATACCTGTTCTGAAGCTTGATCTAGAATTCCTCTATTTTCCCTATTACCGCTAACTCATTGGTCGGCTTCTTATGTACCAGTTTCTTCCGTTCCCTTCTCAGGTCTAGGCTAATTCGTGTTCTTACCATCCTGTGGTCACTGCAGCGCACCTTGCCGAGCACGTCCACATCTTGTATGATGCCAGGGTTAGCGCAGAGTATGAAGTCTATTTCATTTCTAGTCTCGCCGTTCGGGCCCCTCCACGTCCACTTTCGGCTATCCCGCTTGCGGAAGAAGGTATTCATTATCCTCATATTATTCTGTTCCGCAAACTCTACTAATAACTCCCCCCTGATATTCCTAGTGCCTATGCCATATTCCCCCACTGCCTTGTCTCCAGCCTGCTTTTTGCCTACCTTGGCATTAAAGTCACCCATTAGTATAGTGTATTTAGTTTTCACTCTACCCATCGCCGATTCCACGTCTTCATAGAAGCGTTCGACTTCCTGGTCATCATGACTGGATGTAGGGGCGTAGACCTGTACAATTTTCATTTTGTATCTCTTATTAAGTTTCACAACAAGACCTGCCACCCTCTCGTTAATGCTATTGAATTCCTGTATGTTACCAGCTATATTCTTATTAATCAGGAATCCGACGCCTAGTTCCCTTCTCTCTGCTAAGCCCCGGTAGCATAGGACGTGCCCGCTTTTTAGCACTGTATATGCTTCTTTTGGCCTCCTAACTTCACTGAGCCCTATTATATCCCATTTACTGCCCTCTAATTCCTCCAATAGCACTGCTAGACTCGCCTCACTAGATAACGTTCTAGCGTTAAATGTTGCCAGGTTCATATTCCAATGGCGGCCTGTCCGGAGCCAGTGCTTAGAAGTATTCAAGCTATTAGAATGGGAAGGCTTAGGAGTGAGGATATAGAGCGACTATCTCAGCAACTTTTGGTTTGCACATGACATTGTCCTGTTGAGCAACACTGGGGACGAATGACAGGACATTATTAAGGACCTAAGCCAAGAAAGTGTAACAGTGGGGCTAAAAATTAATATCCAGAAGAGAAAGATTATGTTCAATGGCCTGGCAAAGAGACAAGGATTCAGGATTCTCAGTCAGCCTCTGAAGTATATACAGGAGTACGTTTATCTAGCTCAATTACTCACAGGAGACCATGATCATACGACAAAGTTTTACAGAAAAATAGAAACCGGTTGGAATGCATACGGCAGGTATTACCCAATCCTGAATGGGAGCTTACCACTGTCGTTGAAAAAAAAAGCGTACAATCATTGCATCATACATGTGCTAACGTATGGGGCAGAAACTTGTAGCTTAACAAAGACGCTCGAGAATAAGTTAAGGACCGCGCAAAGAGCGATGGAACGAAGAATGCTAGCCGTAACGCTAAAAGACAGTAAGAGAGCGGTGTGAACAGGAGAGCATACGGGGATAGGCGATACTCTAGTTGACATTAAGAGAAAAAAAAATGAAGCTGTGTAGGCCATGTAATGCGTAGGATAGACAACCGGTTCGCCGTTAGAGTTACAGAATAGATGAGAATGGAAGGTAAGCGCAGTCGAGGACGGCAGAAAACTAAGTGGGGTCATGAAATTAGGAAATTTGCAACCGGAAGTTGGAAAAAGCTAGCACAAGACTGGGGTAACTGGAGAACGCAGGGAGACACCTTTGCCCTGCAGTGGAAATAAAAATAAGCTGCTGCTGCTGCTGATGATGATGATATATGCATAGCCGAGGAAAACGACTCTCGTTTAGCCACTAGCGCGATGCATTCACAGGAGCTATGGATTCTGACTAAAAGACACTCGAGAAGCTCGGTGTATGGCCACGGAGAAAAAAAGCAAGTTTCACTGTCGACTTCTGAATGCGTCTGGCAGACGTGGCTATTTTGGTCGGCTGAGTGTGCATGTCCTAAAAGGGTATCAGGGTCCATCAGGGGCCGCTTGGCCGAAATCATTTACGTGCTGGGAGGTTTACCCGCAATTAAAAGGTTCACTCGAATTTTAATGAATGCCACGTGCATGTATCGCTTCTTTTCCAATGGAAAACTAAGTGCGTGTCAACCTACCTTCCCTTGCACTAAGCCATTTAAGCCCGTAAGGGCTCTTTCTCTGTCGAGAAAAATAGTACCGTAATATCCCATCTTTAGTGGCGTGAAATGCTTTAATAACATGGTTAAAACAGTAAATGGGCCACAGATTTCGCCCGACGAAGAATCAGCATTTATTTACAGGCATGAATTACCACTTTTCTCCTGCAAACATCGTGAAGAAAGAAAAAAAAAGGTCGCTTTGAATGACAGTAGCAAATGCTATAACGTTCTTTTAAAGCTACCGTGAGTACTGGACACTGACCGCGGTCTGATAGTACTCACAACATGGAACTTCTGATTCGCTGTGATCTAGAAAGAGTCATTGCAAGTCTGGTGCCCCCGGCACGTACGGCAACCCTATCTCTCTTTATAGTGTGGAAAATCTACCTTCAAAAAAGTGACCTCCATAGATTTTCTACCGCCATCTACGCAGTGAAAAAAAAAAACGCTTGACGCCCTCTCACGCACAACTATAGTCAGCGAGTGGGGAAATACCCACGACAAAGTGGGCTCCACATAAGTAACGTTATCGCTCATGTAGAGCTGGGTTGTCTAGGTCCCATCATCGGTATATATACTTACGGATAGGCAGAAACGTTGCCTGCAAGTTAGTCAAACCTTCTAGAATATTATAGCCGACGAGGTGACAAGCCCACAGGTGGCGCAGCAAGATCTGGCTATAATTAGAGTAGCCAGAACTGAACGTGTGCTGCGCAGGCAAACGCAGTGCTTAGACTCATTACGCTGCGTTAACCGCAAGCTGGCCCATTCGGAGTTTCTGTATAACGCACTTGACCACTCGGAGACGAAGCGTGTATCAACGCAAGCCAGGAGTTGCTTGATTTATGAGGTCTTTTATCAATTCAAAGAATTCGTAATATCAACAACCAGTGCCCCTAGTGGGCGCGAGCTGTAAGCAGGTACCATTTAAAGATGAAGTAATGAGAGATGCAGTCATTCAAAAATTTTCAGAGAAAATAGACTATACACGTCCAGCCACCGATTCAATATGATGGGTACTGTTTTCCGCGCCCGAACACCCTTTACAAATCGCATGGGAATTTCGAAGCTTGGAAATATATGTAAAGCGCCCGAATTTGGTCGCTGGTACAATTTAGCTAATACATTCAATTTGGACGAATAATGTCGCTGGCTTTCACTGCGCTTTAGAGTCCAAAAAAGCTCCGTTTGCGCTCATGCCAACGAAGCCCCCCCTCCGCGTCTTGTGATGACCGAAAATATTTTCCAAAATTATCCTCTTGCAGAAATCTGCTTGTGTACACCCGAGCGTTCCTTCGGGTTGTGCTGGTGAGCAGTGATCAAGACAAACGCGAACGTGTGTTTGTTCGTTCGATTGTAACGCCTGTCATATAGCTTTTATGGCATAGCTTGTCTAAGTTCATGAATGGCGCTCTGCATCACATCGCAGGAATTACGAATAGTATTAAACGTGTGCCCCGTGGCGGTGGAGCGGCGATGTTGCACTGTAATGTCCCTAATTCCTGTGTATGCGGCCCAGAGCAAGATTGGGATTATGAAACAGGCTGTAATAGATGGCTGGCCGTTTGGCATAGACCATAAAATTAAAGGGAACTCACCCAGGCTCCCCCCAAAAATACAATTTTTTGCTTACGGATACCTCGTTCTCTGATTCACCATAATTCTACTCGTGCTCATTCAGACTCAGAATGTACAAAATTCTTCTCAGTCTGTGTTCTATTCAGAGCACTCGGAATCAAGCTCACCAAAATAGCTCTCATCTGAGATCGCACAGATTCAGACTCATGGATCGGTCTGTGTCTCAGCGAGTCTGACTGAATCGACCTATGGATAAGGTTGTCGACGTATGGTCTGAGGTTATTTAAAGTTCACCTAAAGCGAGATACGCGCGCTTTCTTGCGTTGCATCCTAACTTGGTCGCCGTGGCAGAAAACCGTGCTCAACAGAGGAGCCATATAACCACTTAGCAACCGGTGGCGTTGAAAATAGGGCATAACCAGAGGTGTTTCGCAAGCCTCGAGGGCGCTCTGACGACACGAGCAAGCGCAAATCGCTTAAGAAGGCACCCTGCATCAGAAAGTAGTGAAATGTATTTCACATTACGCGAAATCACTTTCCAAATGTTATACAGCAAGAAGTAATTGAATGTGTTACGCACGAGCGAAATTATAGGCAATCAAAGATCGCTGCGGACTTGCATGATGTCGGGCCTGAACGAAGCCGAAAAGAAATTGTTCTTGCACGAACCTGGACGTTACAATTTTTTATCCGAAACGAAGCTAGAATGCAAAAAAAAAACAGTTTTTGGTTACATATATAGGTCCGCTACCTTCCGAGGATGTTTTCACCGGTGTATTGTTGGTGTGCTTGCGTCTCTCCGCTATGTCACATTTGAGTGCACGCGCTCTACTAACCTTTCACAAGTGTGTGACCGCATGGTTTCTGTGGATTGGAATGTGACTCGTTGCTATAGGCAGGGCGTGTTAAGAATAGATCGACTCATAGACTGGCTACAAATTTGATGCCATCCACAATAAAAGCCTGTACTCTTTAAATTATTAACTATCCTGTCAAGTTGCGGTGCCTATCTCGTGCGTAATTACATTTTTGTGTCGTTTTCGTACTTCCAAAGGAATAACAGATATCAGGTTTTTCGTAAGCACTCTGTGGCTTCTACATTAAACAGGCAGGAAACCGCATGCATTAGTTTTGCTCGACATTCTCATTTATCGCATTCAGCAGATATACTTTGTTCAGATAAGATAACGCACACAGCAGCGATGAATTGTGACAGGCATGAGATTAAGTACTAAAGTAGCGGACTAATATGATTTCAACGAAAGCTGTTACGCCACCGTGTGGCGCAGGGAGGTATTCTGAAAGGACACGGAACAAAAGGGGGATTATGTTATTCCACCGCCAGTCTCAGATCTGTTTGATTCAGAGAGAAAACTAGAGCAATGCTGCATGCCCTCACTCCATCGCTGATTCTCGCAGTCACAAGCCTTTCTGTCTTGGAACGTTGCCGCACGGAAACCACGAGGCCCGCAAACGAACCATCTCGTGAACTCAGTGGCGCAGCCAGGAATTTCGTTAGGGGCGGTGTTGACAAAAGAGTACCGGCAACTGAAGAGTCCCGGGGCCTATTACTTTGCGCAACAGAAGAAGTAACAAAATCGAACTTTCACGATGCGACAATTCACTGTGCCGCAACAGTCTTTTCTGCTTTTGTGGGTGGGGGCGCCGAAATGAAAAAAACGCAAAATAAAGCATGTTGGCCCCAATCGAATGGCTAATTTGGGCACCTAATGTGGCTATAGCGAAGGAATATCGAAGAAACCGTGAGACGTTTGGTCCACACAGAACCATACGCATACTACTGGCGAGACAAAAGACTTTCCGGAGAGGTTGCAATAACATCGAAGTGAAGGTGATGCCCTCAGGCGAACGCGTTGGAATCCGTCGAGTTCCCACAGTGATGGTGGCGAGTGACCATTGTTTTTTTTTTAATTGATATGATATAAGGAGATGTTCGCGCGCAATTTAAGGCGCCGGCTACTCCTTATCTCTTCGGTGGTTCCGTCAAACATCATTCAGTGTTCACGGTTACATATGAAATAATCTTTTCACACAAGCACCAGGACTTATAACGCAACGTTTCCACAGGAAGACTATGACGTAAGGAACACATGGTACATACAATATACACGGCAAATGTCTCCACACTTTTGTAGTCGAAAGTCTCAAAAGTACAAACGATACTGTCGCCTAATAACACGTTTTCTAGTCAGCGGGTCAGCGGGTACATACAATATACAGGGCAAATGACTCCACACTTATGTAGTCGAAAGTCTCAAAAGAACAAACGATACTGTCGCCTAATAACACATTGTCTCGTCAGCGGGTGGTATATACATCGTGTAAATATATTAGCACATACAGTCACAAGAGAACAGTCAAAATATAACATAATTCCCAAACAGATGCATATATAGAGTGACATTGAAATGAGCGGAACAATGAAAGCACAAATAACGTCCAATGATGCCGCTGTCTTCAAGAAAAGTCTTTAGTGCTTTTAAAGCGCTCTTCTGCAAGGCCGCTGTTGGCCAAAGGCCCAAAAGATTCTTTAAACTGAAAGGTCTGTGGTCTAATTTACTTAGCGCTGATTTAGGTCGGCATCTTGGTGTGTCGTGATGTGGGCAATCTAGAAGGAGGTGATTTATATCTTCATCTACAAATCCACAATCACATTCGGGGTTTCCGCTCGGCCAATTCTGTGTAAGAAATGCTTTGTGTAGGCAGTGCCTAGCCTTAATCGATGAATAAGCGTTTCCACAGTTCTATCTAATGACAATGAAAATTTGAATTCAATAAATGGATCAATATGATATAAGTCAGAGCTCTTAGAATTCTGGTCAAACCAAGTGTTTCTAGACATGTTGAAAGACGTTGTCCTAATAATGCAGCGTAATTCATTCTTTGATATTGGGAGCGGAGCCGTATGATCTTTCAGGTGCACTTGTCGTGTTGCTTCATCGGCTGCTGTGTTGCCAGGAACGTTGCAATGCCCTGGGATCCATTGGAATGCTATTGCATGTTTCGCTTCGCTTGCCTTTGTGAGGTTTTTAAGTGTTTCATATATTATACTGTCGCTGATTGTTTTCCCCTTTGTGTTGCAGAGTGATGTTAGAGCCGCCTGTGAATCGCTGAAAATTACCCATTTTTGCGCTTCTGTAACTGACTACATAAATTTTACCGCACATAGGATTGCGAACAGTTCAGCCGTTGTGGACGAAGTCGCACGAGATAACTTAAATGATTCTTGTTTGTTGAGGTGCGGTATGATGAATGATGAAGTTGAAGAGGTTGCTGTACTGGAGCCGTCTGTATAGACGTGTGTGTATCCTGAATACCGCATATATATCTGGTATAGTGCTAGTTGTTGAGCAGCTTGAATGAACATGTCTCGTTTGCTGAATATCCCTTCTACTGACCATTGTTTCTTCTACCATTGTTTCTTTCTCGTGTGCTAGTCAGAAAGCGTCAAAAACTCTGCAGGCTAAAATCCACTCAGCTGGAGAGAAATAAACCTACACCGAAGTGCGCCGCGCGGTGGCCGGGGCAGCAAGAGAAAAAAGCGTGCGCTTTGGCTGGCTCTGGCAGCCCGGGGGTGGAGATAACAAGAAAATTAAAGAGGCTCAATGTGTCCTCGCGGGTAAAAGTCAAAGTAGAAAAATAAATAAGAACGTAGTTGGCCTTTGCTGGCTTTAGTGTCTTGACATGGATGCCCTCGCGCAGGTGAAAAAAAGAATGTTCATATTTTTTCTGTGACATGACGGCATAAATGAACCACCAGAATGTTTTGCCTCACACGACGTCACTGCATGCTTTGTCAACTTGTCTGGCAGTGTGTTGATTTGGCTTGTCTCGCTGTATGGCCCGATGTATGACTTTAGGTGCACTTTAGAAAAGTGCACCTTCGGCGTCAAATGTTTACAAGAACAGTAAACCGACAAAGTACCGGAACTAAAATGTAAAGCACGACTTTGGAAATGTCAATGCACCTTTCGCTTCAGAAGTTTATGAGAACGTTATGCCCATAAAGTTTCGGAATTGAAATCTATGCGCTCCTTAGATTCCGCGGCCTCCGTGAGATGCCGCGAGGAGCCCGCTCGCCATCAAAACGCCCTTGAAACTTTGTGCTCGGATGGGGATCCTTGCGTTATGTTACTCCAGGTGCGTGGGCGTTGCCGCGAAATGCAGCCTGAGTTCGCAGTGTTTGCCCCGAAATATCTTTTGTCTTTTCTAGCGTGAAAAAGGCATTCTAGACAAAATCCAGAATGATTTGCGGCGCCGGGGGTTGTTTTGGTCGGCGGTGCATCACAGCACGAAAAAATCTCGGGGAGGGGGTGCTGAAGCATCTGAAGCAGGCACATACGCAGGATTTTTTTTCGGGGGGGGGGGGGGGGGGAGGGGCAACCCAAGGTAACTTCTATGCAAATGAGGGGGGGGGGAGGTACTTTACTAGTATAAATGTGAATAACGTCCACTATTCGCCATAAAAACTCGTAAACCCGCAAAAGAGAAATGAAATAAGGTGTATTTTACAGGTACGCCCTGTGCTACACACCTCTCCTTTACTTGGCAAACAAGGAACTACGCCAAATGGACTTTCGCAGGGAAGAAGCGCAGGAAGAACACTGCAAAGGACAAGTAAAGAAGTCAAAGTGTAAAATAAAGATTACTTTAGTAGAATACAACTTAAAAAGAACAGCAGTTGGCAACCAAGGCACACAAACCGCGCGCGGTTGGGTTACTTCGCCAGCCAATCACAGAAGCAAACAAAATCGTCGTCATGCGGCCTTTTCAAAATGTAGTCGTACTTGATACCTCCGGAGCGTCTGCTGTTCTTGAAGAGTCTTTTCATTGGCGGAAGCAATGAGGTGTGCTACAGACATGGACAAAGTGTATGGAGTCTGAGCATTTCACTCTTCAAAAGTCTGCGGTGCCATTCATCTCACTGCTGAACCCGTTTTACTCATGAAACTTCACTGCCAACTAAAGCGAAACTTGACAATAAATAGTGGCAGCAAAGCAAGCATGTTATTTCAGTTCAATAAAAAAATAGGGTTTGGCCATTCCACTGTAACAGGCGAGGCAAAATGTATACAATTACGCGCTAATAATCTTATTCTTGTGGTTACCTCCTTAATTGGGTAACAGAAAAAGTTTGAAGTACGAATTATTTGCAGCCTCCCGGAGGAACAGTGGCTGGCGGTTATGAGGGCGTGGGCGGGGCTTCACTGCAGACTTAATTTGTATCCTACAATAGAAGCGTTTTTTGAATGAGCTCGGGAAGAACTATAGAGAAATATATATTTGAGGAACCGTCACAGTTCTTTTGGATAACTCGTTTGTGCTCTACCAAGTTAAGTGCAACAAACGACTCGTATTGTTATTTCGGAAGTTACATAACGATGCGTGGCTGCCAGTCCTGTACATCCTCGTAGGGCGCAGGACGCTGGGATTCTAGACGTACTACCCCCACCGCGGAAGCTTAGCAAGACACTTGCCTATGCACAGCAGCGTCATTCAAAGAACACGAAATTGTTCTCCACTTCCGGCGGCGTTTTTTCTACTTCCTAAAAAGATGTTGATCAATAAACATTTTCATAAACAGCGGTTAAATTTGTTAACTTTCACTTTTTCTTCCTGTTTGGCTGTTGCCTCAGTTGCCGACAATGGTTCCTTAGTAGAACACTTAATTTCTCAACGCCTTGCGACTCTCGTTTCCAGTGGGCAATTTTGCACGAAAAGTGCTTTACAATTAGGCAAAAACCAGACGAGGTAACGGATGAAATTCATGTTGCTTATGGATTTAACGTTTATTGCAGGGTTTCATGATGGACGCTGCTTCGCATTATTTTATTTTTCGCCTTATTTAACCCATATCGCGGGTGTATGGTTTCGAGAATCTGTCAGCGTCGCGGCGAGCCATTACTCGAGGAAATAATTATGGAAAAGCAAAAATTAAACGCAAGTGGCGTTTCCTCTGGCCGCAACTCGTTCCACGTGCATAAAGACCAGCTGACCACGAACCGAATTCCTTTCTGGGTCCCTAGATCAGTCTAAACGAAGAAGACTGCACTAACGAAGCAACAGCGAAGCGTGTGACCATCGAAAAGATGGTGACAACTGAATGCATTTCGAGTTAATCGCGTGGGCACCGAATCGATGAGTAAACTGGCCTTCACACCCCAAAATATGCCAATAACTACCGCCATCCAAAAGGAGTGAAAAAGGCAATAAAATGTTGACCGCCGAATAGCTTTCAAGTTTCAACATTGATTTGGCGGCGCTATAGGAATGTGTGTGAGAAGTGGTGGCGTGGGCGGGGAGGGGGGAGGTATGTGTCTTAATTTCCGGGAAGGGGGGCCCCGAGCCCCCCCGGCCCTCCCCCTTAGGTACGTGCCTGATCTGAAGCGAATTGTGTAGAACTCTCTGGAAGACACGCGGGCACCAGCGATTTCTCTGGAACTTTCGATGGCTCGTGTATAAAAGCCAACGCACTTCACCGGCAGATTAGATTTTCCACGATCGCCGACTGTGTTCGTCGCTGTCGCCATTCTTTAATCGTAGCCTGCTTTTGAGGGCACAAGTTCGCCCAATAAATTACTAGTTTCGTCATTCCCAGTTTTGCGGCTTTCTTCGCCGTCACTACTACGTGACAATATATTGGACGCGTTTCAGTGAACGTCAGTAGCTAAGACTAGATTTGGGGGACAAACCATAAGAGTATGAGCGGATGATTAGTCAAACACCGGTGCTGGAGTAGGCGGCATGACCAGCCAGTTCCTGTTAAAGAAAAATTTAACGTTTGATACTTTCGTCAGAGGGTTAAACATTTGCGAAGAAACAATTTCCTTTGCCCACCCACCTTCTATGTGCTTGTTGAGTTATGGTTGCAGGATAAATAGTTTATGAAGATTTTTGTGTTTTCAGACATTCTACGAACTGTTCTAAATGCCATGCAAAACTCACCGTGGAATAACATTTGTATTTAATATATTTAGAAAAATATGCCTTATGCGTGACTTTATTCTGAGACACGACCACATACGACGCAATCCATATACACTCATTTAAGTAGTCATGTAATTGAGGGAACGTAAATCCTCTCATTAGTATGCTAATGAGGGGAAGAACTCAGTCAGTGCCGCTATCAGCGTTTGTGGAAGATAACCGAAATTAACACAGTTGCGCAAACCTCTCTAGAGGTTTATTTTTTCAAAGCAACAGTGCTTAACATATTCTGGTGCATCAAGTGCTATATTCTTGTTCTACGAGAATATTTATTTATTTATTTATTTATTTATTTATTTATTTATTTATTTATTTATTTATTTATTTATACATACATACTGCAGACTACATAAGGTGGTACAATCAGGGCGGTCATTTTTTTAACAAATCACATTGAGTATAACGGTGAACATACATTGTGCTTTACATCCAGAGACAAACAAAAAATTAACACAATGGGTAAATTTACACAATGCTGCACGATGGGAAGACGATCACGCTCTGGTATAGAATTCAATTGAGACACACTGTGCGGGAAAAAGGAAAATTCATAAGCATCTGTTATTGCGAAATATGGCGTTAAAGATCTTGGTTGTTGATGTCGTGTATTTCTTGTTGATAAGGAAGATAAATACAATGAAGGGTCAATAGCAAATTTCTGGTTAAGGAGAGAATTCAGGAAGCCCAAGCGAAATTGCCTTCTGTACTGAAGGGGGGTGTGTTATTGGCTATCATTAGTTCCGCCGGAGAGTCCACACGACGAAATTTAGACAATATACATTGAACGGCCTTTCTTTGAATTCTTGCGAGTTTATCAATGTTACGCTTTGTGTAAGGTTCCCATACCATGCTTGCATATTCTAGGTTTGGTCTGATGCATGATTGATAGCATAGAAGTTTTACATGTGGTGGTGAACTACGAAGCTTGTGTCTTAAGAAACACAACTTTCTGAAAGCAGAACAAATGTTGTCAATGTATGAATTCCAGGAGAGGTTAGCATTGAACGTTACACCTAAATATTTGTAGCTATCGACCTGAATAACTGCAGATGAACGTAGGGAGAAAGCATACTGGAAAGGGGATTTTTTTTAGTTATAGAAATGGAAACTGTTTTTTTTGTGCATTTACGACCATGCTCCACTTGTTCCACCATTGGTATATGTAATCTAAATTTTGTTTAGTTCTTATTGATCATGTATGCTGCAAACTTCACGGAATAAAATACAGTCTCCTTCGAACAATCGAATCTGAACACTTGGACCAATTACATCTACGATATCAGTTATATAGCACAAAAATAGCAAAGGCTCTAGTACATTGCCTTGGGGCACACACGACGTGACTGCTATATATAAAGGCGCGCATTTCGATCCTCGGCTGTGACTGACTGCACCTGATTTCTGAAATATTCAGCCACCCAAGCGACCAGAACCTTCGGAAGACCAATTTTGTTTAGTTTATAGCTTAGTTTGTCATGAGGAACTTTATCAAAGGCCTTACAGAAATCTAAAAAAAATTTTGTCTATCTGAATATTATTATCAAGACCTTTGGCAAACTCATGCGTAACAGTGACGAGTTGCGTAACGGTCGAATACTTCTTTCTAAAACCATGCTGAAAACTTGTTAATACGGAGTGTTTGTCTAGGAATTCTGTAATCTGAGTGGCTATAATATGTTCTACAAGTTTACAACGTGAGGAAGTAAAAGAAGTCGGTCTGTAATAACGTAGTAATAATCTGTCGCCTTTCTTGAAGATAGGGATTACTCGGGCCGTCCTCCAGTCACGCGGCAAGGTTGCTGCTAACAAGGAACTATGGAAAATAACAAAAAGGAACTTGGCAACGCTTTCGGCATATCGTCGAAGAAACACATTGGCAAGATCGTCAGGACCGCAACATTTTTTCGTGTTTAAATTTAAAAGCACACAAACCAAACAAGGATATGAAAGGAAATTGCCTTCGCGTTGTTAAAATGAGCTTGCGGTAGGCGTACACTGTCTCCGGATAGTGAAAACACGTTATGAAAATAAGCGTTAAAATGATTTGCAATATCGTTATAATTTGTAACCATGCTACCGTCAACTGATATCTTCAAAACTGGTTTCTGGTTTTCACTAAGATAATTCCAAAACTTGCAAGGATCATTCTTTATAAAATTGGGCATTACAAGTTATCAGCTCAGGCCCACGGCATCCTGGACTAGGGAAGCCGCCCACCTCGGACGATTTTACCGTCGGCTCATTTCTACTAATAAAGTTTATTCCTCCTCCTCCTCCACCTTTTAAGTAGTAATCCTTTGCCTGATGCATCGCTTGTGCAAGAATTCTTTGGTGTTCGCTGATAATTCTGCACTGCGCATGCTGTTTTCTTAGCCGTTTAATTTTTCTCTTCAATTTAATAATTTCGCGTGTCATCCAGGGTGTATGCCTGTGCGTGTGTTTTCGTTTGATGGGTATGAAGTTGTTGATACAGTAATGACAAGTCTCAAGAAATTTCTCCCAAAGAGCGCACGTGCTTGGGGCGCCTTCATTAAAGTCTGCAAGTACGGTTTCCGTGTATTCAAGCACACGAGCATCGTCAGCTGGGGAATAGTCCTTAAAATACCTAATGGCAGATTTTTGGTAGCTACTACATTTAAGAAGAGGAATTGACACACTTATTAGTTCACGATCGGACAGCCCTTGTTCCATTAGAATGGTATGTTATAAAAAAGCCCTACTTACAAATACCAAATCTAGAACCGAGCTTGCATGCCCTTGTAGACATGTGGGTTTGATTATTTGAGTTAGGTCGTGAGCGAGCATGATATAAAAAATAATGTTAGCATTTTTACTGGCCTGGGAACAGGCCAGACCCTCCCAGTCCACACTTGGCAAATTAAGGCCTCCAACTACGAAAATTTTCTCATTACGATACAGTGACATATGTTCTTTGAGTACAGTTAAGTACTCCGGCCACGCGTCCGGAGGCCCGTAACATGCGTATAAGATGAAGTTATGTCCCCAACAGGACAACTGTACGCACAAGCATTCAAGAATACCAACATCAGTTGTAATCGTAGCTTCTACTTCGGGCTTAGCAAGGATGGCTACTCCCCCGCCTCCGGTAGTTCTGTCTTTTCGACACACGTTGTAACATGGGGGAAAGAATTCATCGTCACTAATTTCCTTTCTCAACCATGTCTCTGTTATCACCACGATGTGAGGCTCATGCTGCCTTAGTATTGTTTCTAACTTATCTATTTTATTAGTGACACTGCGCGGCGTTTATGTTAAGCAGCCTCAGTTCTTTCCGGTTGGTTACATCTCCGTCATTTTTGGAGGACCTAGCGATTTTTACGTTGGGTGTGGTTTCTAGACGAAGGATCTGGTCGCATTCCTCCGTTATGTCTGTGGCAGTGGCGCTTGGCTCCGAGAGTTTGGCCGTCGGGTTTCGCTTGCTGCAGTGCTTCGCTTTTTGGTTTCGCTTTTTTCGAACAGGTACCTTATCATTTTTGTTTTCTTCCCAACCGTATGCCCTTTTATTGATATATGGCTCATCGTATACCAGTGAGGCATTGTCGCCATTTTCTCGATTCATTTACAGCTTGGCCTCCATAGTTTTCTGATTTCCCACATTCTTACCGAAAAATCCTCACCGGTAGAGTAATTCGTGCCTTTCAGTTTGCTTCCCTGCTTTAAAATTGTAATTTTGTCTCTTGAATCTAGGAGCTTAAGAATACGAGGCCTGACCTTGCCAGGCGATGGACGTCCCAATCTATGACTACGTTCTATATCCACTGGTTCTAGCTCAAGAATACCTTTTATTATCTCATTGTTCACAGCACCCCCCAGCGATTCGGTTTTTTCTTCTTCAGCTTCAGGGAGTCCGTAAACAATGATATTAGACTTTCTGCTTCGGTTCTCCAGCTCATCAATTCTCCGGGTCGCAATTTGCTCCTGGCACGACGTAACCTTAATTTCTAGACTGGCCAAGGAATCTATATATTTTTTTTGTGAATATCGGTAAGGCGTCTTTCTTTAGTTTCACTAATGTCGATGGCAATCTCTTTAACTTGTTTCACTATTTGTGCGAGTTCAGGGCAGGGGTTAGTTTCATTGTCACGACAAAGCAGTAGTATCCTCCGAACAGAAGAAGCAGCATCGAACAATACCCCACATATTCTGGAGCCGAACAACCGTGGGCAGGGCAATACCACCAAGAATGGATCGTCAGAACGAAAGCACTTGCCGCAATGCACAATGCTCCAGTGACAAAGAACACGCATGATCAAAACTGCATGCACCGGCATCGTTCAGGATAAAAAGCAACCCGAATACTTGCGAAGGCTAAGGGAGAGCAATGCAGAGCAGTGCGTGTTGTGGAAGAGCCGCAAATCGAAGCCAAAATTGCTCGAATAGCAGCGGAGATGACGAGCACCGAAAGTATATAATGGTCGCTAGCATTATTCTTTATTAACAGTTTAGTTATGCGCGCGCTAAATTCGTCCTCATATTTTCACAAGTTTGGCGATGAAACTGGTGGCCTAAAGAAGCATCCTGAAACTTGGTCACTATTATGCATTGGGAATTCGCGTAAGTAATCTACATACTCAAAAATTCACCGACGTTTACGATACTCCTTAATGTGAAATTTTAGCGCAGCTCTATACGTGTTTTGCTTAGATCAACACATTTCACGATGTATTGGCTACCTCGGATAATCTGTTTCCTGCGGCACATTGCAAACGGAGCGAAGTGTGACGCGACTGACTTGCTAATCGGGAGATCGCTTGAGGCAGCACGTGGGTGACATTTGGGCGCGATTCACAGCATCCGCCGCAGACAGGCCTCAGCTGATGCAGCGCTTTGTTTCCACCTATGGCATCGGTCGAGGCGTTCGCCGCATGCCATCGGTGAACACACTACGGCGTGGTACTCTATAGAGCCATCTCGTAGCGGTCGTCACCGCCGAGCGGGTCATGCGCGACACTAGGCTTTTTCTTGTCACGCTCTCTTCGCCATCACCGTCTTCCATCCGCGGCTGCGCTCCGCGTTCCCTCTTTCATCCTTCACTGTGCTCGTTCGCTCGGTTACGCTGAGCGACTACGCCTAGGGATGAAGCCGAGGGACGCCGACGCTAAACGCAGGAACGGGCGCCAAAGAACTGCGCTTTAAAATTGCATTTTGTCATTCAGAACAGAACAGCCTCTGTCAAGCGTCAGGGAACAGAACGCGTCAGCTATGTGGGCAAGAGCAGACAGCACAAGATCATACGTGACGCGAGCATAGCCTGTCCTCGCATTTTACGCTGCGCATGTCTGTGACAAACGCATCTCGCGCACGTCCGCGAGAATGATATTAGTATTATTCTTGTATATGTGCGAATATTCGATCGCTTATATTAGAATGTGCAATTACGTTTACGAAATTGCTTAGATCAACACAGTCGATGCGGATTCACTAGGGAAGCATGGTCATTGCTTGAAACCGGTACTTACAATGTATAGGAAAGCCGTTTTTCAGCTCGCTACTACTGTCGTACGAAGCAATACACAGTTCACCACTGCTATGCGTTCCTTGTCCCAGTTAGTCAATTACCACATTTCAAGGTGCATTGCTGGCAGCAGCAGACCTTACCTGCCATTAAAAAAAGCAAAGCGTTGACGTTTCAGCTATTTACACACGAAAAAGATTGGGGGAGGCTTTTGGGAAACTATAAAATGAAACACCGATGTATTTCGTAGCACATTTTGGAGACAGATACCTCAATACTTGTGCTAGTGTTATAATTTCTGCTAAGCGGATATGACTACTATACAGCACGACTACAATTTCGCCCATGTGCCCTAATATCAATAATTAAAAATTATTCACTGAAATCTAGTACATGTATACATATGTACTAGATATACATTGATAGACATATAACATATACATACATAGACACAAATAGATAAGTATTTGTTTATTGTTGTTTAGTAACTGTAGCACAGAGAAGTTAACGTGGTAAAAATAAGGAAATCTGAGGTGCTCGATTTCTTGTTATTCGTACTCACACGAAGATACAGACATAGAAGCTTTAAAAAAAGTATACGGTTTTACCTGTCAAAACCACTTTCTGATTATGAGGCACGCCGTAGTGTAGGACTCCGGAAATTTCGACCACCTGGGGTTCTTTAACGTGCACCTAAATCTGAAGCTTTAAAAATAACGGGACTTCATTCTTATGTTTAATTAAAGTGAAGAAATTATCAGGTAAGAGGAAATAGATTGCCGCAGCTGGAGACCAAGCCCACATTATCCGCATTAGGTGGCCGGCGCTTCACTAATTAACTCACTGCGGAAATTATTGGGTCGCCTATTTTCCTCAGTGTTTGTGTAAAGAATTAGAACTGAAAGTGTAATTTAGCACCGGTAACAGCCATGGTGGCGGACGTCGAACGCCCTTTTAACCGCAGGTGACACGTAGCACGTAAGCTCAAGAGCACGCAGCTGGCCAATAAACCCTTGTATGCTATCTCACGTCATCAACACTGCCACACTTCAGACCCGCGATATGCAATGAGCGAGAAGTTCGCTCATTGCATAGCGAAAGCTTTGAATACCCCCCCCGCCCCCCCCCCCACACACACACACACGCGCACACACGCGCACACACGCACACACACGCGCACACACACGCACACACACACACACACACACACACACACACACACACACACACACACACACACCGATAATATATATATATATATACTGCATACGAACTGAGTTGATACACAAAAAAACGCATTTTGTTATGCCTACCCTAACCCAGCACTATTACACAGAATCTATATATCCAGATATACAATTAACCAATATTTGCGAGGTATGCTCAGCATAACCAACTCAGAACACATGCTCTGGCGGTGCCCCGCGTTACGCGACGGCGTCACGTCGTCCAAATGAGAGGCTGCCCTAAGCAGCCGCTATCTTGAAGCACAGCTATGGGCTGTCCAGTGGGCCCACGATGCAGTAGAGAGGCTCGGCCTTTCTGTACCGACGTGGGAGCGGCCCGATACGTGCTGACGCACGTTCGGAAGGACCAGAATAAAGCTTAACGATACTATACGTTTCTGGAGTCGCCTGACATTTCTCGCGTCGTACCTCGAAGAACATTCTAGGTCGGTTTAAAACTCCTGTGAAAATGAGGAAATTCACAAAAAAAGCAAGAAAAAATCCAGTACTATTTGTTTTCTTAACCAAAGTAGATTACCTCAGAGGCTGCGACCGTTGAATGGCATGTCATAAGAACGGTTAAAGTAGTAACAAATAGATTTGCAAATATATGACGTTGAAATGGATGTTAGCGCGTGGTTCGTGATCTCCGTTGTTGGAGCCACCAGCCAAGTCCAATCGTTCCTTGTTCGTTTCAGAGGTACTGTTGGATTGTCAGCCCGATGCTTTCTCTAGCGGTGCAATCTACAGCGCTCCGTTCAATTGTTTGCGGACGATGGAGCCAATGCTCCTGACGGAAGCATGCAGGGCTGACACATATGCGTCACTGAAGCGTAAAGTTTAGCCCAGAGAAGCTTACGGGCCTGTGAGATGCGTTAAGCATTCATAAAACATTTATGAAAGCGATTTCAGGCGTCCGAGCTTTGCTGTACGATAGAGGGGAGAGTTTATGCTGGTGTATGCCAATCCCAGGCAATGGCAAGCGTGTGTCGGCTCAAAAGATATTGATTTCTCAGCATTAGAACTCGGGCGCCATCTGTCACCGCACACTGAGCAAAAAATTATACATTTGTCATATATTAATAATTATGGGAATCCCACGTACTGTGGGAATCTATGGAAGTGAAGCTTTCTGTGCAGTATCATTTGATTGACGATAATGAGCGGTGATGTCAACCGCGAATGTTTAATTCCTTCAACGTTTAGTGCAACACGAAAGGGGTACGTTGATGTTCAACATTACCTTGCGTGCACCACTGATGTTTGTCTGCGTAGTACACAGAACACACACGGGAAAGTGTTTACTTGAGGCGTTACCATGAGTCAGACTTCAGAACCTCTTAGAGAGTCGAACATATTCATTGCCTCACATGGAACACCCCGTGACACGTGTACTTGTATATCTCTATCGGGCGACCCCGTTTCACCGCCTAACAAATGTTATCGCACAGCGCAGGACGCGCCGGCATGAATCGGAAGTTTCTGGAAAGTTATGGATGGTTCGATTCGGGGCTCTCCGTTTTGACCGAACCTTGTGTTATCTGATTTCATCGCGTGACGCGAAGATCAGATTTTCCGACAATCGCCGACTGTGTTCGCCGCTATTGTTGTGCTTTAAGTGTAACTTAGGCCGCTATCTTGTAGACGTTCGAAAAGCCGACGTTCGATTTCACCTCGCGCGATTGTCCAGGCTGCGCCGATATCGTGGCCGAGGCCATTCTAGTCCAATCGCGTGAGGGGAAATCGAACGTAGGCTTTTCGAACGTGATAGCGGCCTTGCTTTTGAGGTCACAAGTTCCCCGATAAAGATTTGGTTTCGCCATTTAGTTTTGCTACTGCGTTCGTCACAGTCACTACCACGTGACAAGGCGTTGCTATAAGCCATACATTTTCATTGCCTCACATGGAACATCGCATCGCGGCAGAAGTATTAAACATTCATTGAAATATGGGGCTGTACGTGCCAAAACCACAATCGGATTATGAGGCATGCCGTAGTGGCGAACTCCGGATTAATTTTGACACCGTGGTGTTCTTTAACGTGTCTCTAAATGGAAGTGCGCAAGCGTTTTTTTTAAATTTCAGATCCGTCGAAATGCGGCTGCCGCAGTAGGAATGAAACTCGCGGCCTCGAGTAGTGCCATAGCCTCAAAGTTACCGCGGCGGACACGTAAGTGTTGATTGAGCGTGTGACCGCTTCCGCAGTGTCGCCTAGACCCTACGGTGCGCTTTAATGCGGCACTGCTTCTGCACGCCCTGCGTAAGTTGACCGCTTGACAAATTTGCATAGCGTTTAGTTTTGAGAAAGAGCAGAAACGTACCATACCATACCTTGAACATAAATGTATCCCATTTGCCCGCAAGTGCTGTCGTGTTCATAGTAGTAGGGTTTCCTTGCCTTCTTACCTCATTGTTTCCCTATACCCGCCCTTCTATATGGGAACTGCGAGCGAAGAGTGGCAAGGCTATTATTCACTCATTTCGCAACTGCATCAATTCTACACATTCTCTGCCTCCTCTCCTCCGCCTCTCTACCATTCTATCTAGCTTCCCTCTGTACTTGCACGTAAGTGGAAAGGTGAGCGCTGCAATTTCTGCAATGCTTTTGCGAGGGAGCACGAGTAATTACAGCTGTGAACAGGCTAATGTGGCAACGCCTAGGGAGCTCCAGAGGGCATTGTGCACATATTACGTGGTGCAAAGGTCCAAACGAGTCTCTCGCGTCGCCTTTCCTCCCTGTCGCACTCCTGTCATGTATACACAAGCTCTGAACCACCCCCGGCGCGGTGTGCTACAAAGCAGCAGCAGCAGCAGTGGGAAAGTCGAAGGAAGTGGCTAAGAAAGCTTCGCTTTAATAACCGAGTGAATAGGGGTAGCTGCTGCCAGGAAACGGTGTCAACTCGTTTGCTTATTTTCATCCCAATGAAAATATAAAAAAGAGGTTCGACCATGCGATACGCTTCCATGTCGCACGCTGCATGCGTGCGACACCATGCGTCTGCACCAGCTAGTGTTCTATTGCAATTCTGTCAGGATCGCTTTAATCCCAGAAAATCCATCGCTCGGAGATCATACAATCACGTCAAGGTATTTCAGACACTCTCCACCCGCACAATATAGGCTGAGGAACATTTTCCGATGTTCAGATATATAGCCGCAAGTTAGTGGTGCGCTCCAAAGCTTGTTCGCGCCTTCTACGGTGCGCTCCTGATTAGATAAATATTGCGTTCTAGAACTAGCTGCCGCGTGAACAGAACCTCGATGTGCCTATTTTGTGCAACTTTATATGCCTTTTATAGTTCGGTATCCTGTTGACTACTTGAGTTAAAGCGGCCATGAACCACATTTCTTTGAAGCCTCGAAAACGCTTTGGAATGGGTGTGGTGCCTCCCAGGAATATATTACCGAAGCAATTTTTCAATAAGACCTAGTACAACGTAGGTATACTTTGAGATCGATATTTACTTTTCCCATTCGCTCTTAACGTCCGAAGGAGCGCTGGCGGCGAGAGAGTAGCGATGCCCCGCCTACGGCGTTACGATGGCAGGGCTCGCGCTGTTTATGCTACGCAGCAGACACAGCTGCGCGCAACTGTAATGAATACATTGTTGCGCCAAAAGGAAAATAAAGACTTAGGACGGAGGGTAAGAAGCGACAGGTCAAGCACTGATGCGTGAGTGCACGAGAGTTCGCACTCCAGCCCTGCGGTGCACTAACAGTTGCGCAGGACTTGTTGCTGGGCGAGTTGGTTGAGATCTAATGAATACATTGTTGCGCCAAAGGGAAAATAAAGACTGAGGAGGGAGAGTAAGCAACGACAGGTTCAGCGCTTGACCTTCGTGATCGCGTTTTCTTAGCTATATGCTTGATGCACCATAGATACCTGCCTGACCGACGAACAGTAAACCAAAACTTTATAATTTACGTGGCAGAACATTTGTGCCCAGCAATTCGATGACGCCACCTTGATTGGTCGTTTCTGTAGAGTGGTTTTTGTTGCACTGCACCAAGAGACCTCACAGTGCTGTATCATTACTGCGCATGCGCGTATTCCGGTCACAGCGCTCTCAGCATGTGTCTTTGAAGAACGAAGTAAGCATGCCCGTCGTAAAAAAAAGAAAAGAAAAAAGAAAGCATACCAGAAAGTATACTGATCCCCGTGAAGCGCCACACCATCTATTATCATTTACAGCCGTGGATGATTTCCATCTTCAGAACGACGGCGCTGACACGGCTGCCTGACATATTTGTTGAATGTCTAGCAACTTATTTTGCTGTTTGAAAATTACTGGCTTGTGCGAGTGCCTTTGACTGAGTAGTGTGGTCTGCGCATGTGCGCACATTCACCAATTTCATCCGTCCCTTCTTTCTCTTCCCCTTTTTTCTTCGCCCTGCATATAGGGTATCCACCCAGATGTTTTTCTCGTTGACAGCCCTGCCCTAGGTTTTTATTTTTTCTCTCTCTGTTTCTTGAACTAACGTTTGTTTGTTTACCTATTCTTTTCTTTTTTTTCGGTTTGCGATGGGCATGCGGGATTTGTTCTTTTGAAACATTATTGAGAGTGTAGCAATCCTGACGTGCACGTTCACGACGAGGTCATTTTGCAATATTTCACTGGCTTTCTTCAGAGTGCCGGAAGAGAGAAGCAGGAAACTTCATGGAAAGATGTTCACTGGATGTTTCTCAGCATGCGCTGTAACTTTTCCAAAGCAACTTATGCTCTTAAGCGAATGTCTAAATCTTTACATATTAACCTTATCAATTAGTCAACTAATCGTACTTCAAAACGTATAATGACCAGCTCACGACAACTATGGACAATATGCTGTTGGTGTCATTCACCTGAGATGTACTCTATTCTTTAAGGCTTGCCTGAAGTCAAGTGAAACACGCGTATATAAGAAGTCTACACAGTGATGTGGTACTTTATGAGCAACCAGCTCCATTTCATTTCCTACGCTTCAACATTAAGACCGGAAGTTAATGTGCGTGCGTCAAAACAATACAACGAAATTATTAAGGCCAAAAATTAAAATTTAGAGGAAAGTAAGTTTTCGCACGTATATTTGGCCACCTCACGTTGCATTTGGTCCTTGTCAGTTTGGTGGATGCTTGGTATATAACAGGTTTCACACAAGTCGGCAAACAGAAGAGAGCAAGAGAGAGAGAGAGAAAAGAAAAGGAAACATCCCCTTGTTGACATTTCGGGCAGCACGGAAGAAGTTGGCGACGGGTAAAAAGTAGCTTTTCTGTTCATTGCTTTTTTTTTCCATTGCATGGAACGAAAAACACAGTGCTTTCCTTGCAGGTAGAACTAAAAGAAAAAGGAGAAAGCACATAAATAAGGCTGCAACATATTGCGTGGTTAGTGGTATACCGGTGGTGTCGACGTATACCGTTGATGCGGGCGGCTTAAGCCCGGCAAGCTTGGCCGGCAATTTCTACCTCTGAGGGATCAGAAACGGGAACAGAGTCAATTCTCCTGCTGCCCTGCTCCTCGGTGTCACGGAGGAAGGCATAGGGTTCCCCTTATCAGTTTATGCCTTGCTGCAAACACCACCTGCTGAAAGTTTACGGGGGAAAGTGCTCTCCAGCGTAAGCACTCAAACATGTTTCTTTCCGCTGCATAGACACTGCCTTGAGAAGTAGTGCATGTCTCCCACTAATTACATGGGGTCATTACCAGAGTATGAAGCCTTGCTATGATGACGCAATAGAGCGTCGAGAGGCATGTTACTGCTGAGGAAGATTACCAGAAACCTAGGGTTTCCAGTATTCAGAGCAATAAACGAAGCTTCGAAACGTGGCCTCGAATTGCAGAAATTGCCAGCTGGGCTATCCGTACAAGAGTGGCAGCGCAGGTAACCAGATATTTATTATTTATTCACACAAAACCCACAGCGCCAACGGGCATTATTGCGGATCGCGTAAAGGAGTGTAAAACAAACCAGCAGAGTTGCTTCTCACGAAAACCGGTATTGTTGTTAGCTAATTCCATTCTGATATGGTCCTAGGAGAGACAGAAAATTTTAAAACATATGCCCTTGGGAGACACTCCTGAACCTGAATGTCATCCAGATATGTCAAGTGGAGGAGACAAGTATGACGAGGCCACAATTCCAGTTTGGTTATTACAAATAGAATAAAAATGCTTTAAAGGAAGGGTTGCGTGGCGTTCCCTTAAAGCAGCCTATTCTAGTACTTTTGTTTTATTTGGTGCACCATGAAACCGGTTTTTCCGCCCCAGCACATACCTTACCTTGTGGCACTGGACTGTATGCTTTCCAGCGCCCGAATTTGCATAGAATGAGACTGATCCCACAAAGGGGAGGCGTACTCGAGTAAATGCCTGATCTCTTTTATATATTTTCCCACGTGCGTAAGAATCCTTTGAAGGAAACCGAATGTAGCACCCGCTTTACGCAACAAGCTATATCAACATGCTTGGACCACGATCCATCCTCAGATAAGATCACCCCAAATTACTAGAAAGTAGCTTCCTGGCGAACAACTTGGTTATTTAGGTTGTAGCAATTGTGCACTTCGTGACCTCTCCCGACGAAGCTGACATGCATGCACTTATCGATGTTCAAAACCATTCAATTTGAACTACATTGTGCTTCAGCGCGATGGAGATCTTCCTCCAACTGTGCGTCATCCGTCCCATTGGCCACATTTGAATACAACACACAATCATCTATAAATAACCGTACAGTTGACTTCATTTCATTAGAAATTTCTTTAACAAGGATGAACAACAGCAAAGGTCTGAGTGCGGACCCCTGCGGAACTCCAGATGTTACCTCAACACTTGTACAGCATTTCCCATTCAGTGCAACTTAGCGTGGAAGTTTAGGCTTGTTGGTGATTGATTGGAAAAGGACACAGCGCAAAAAAGACACGGACATGAGAGACCGACACGCACACAAAGCTGTTTGCATGTCGCTCTCTCATGTGCTTGTCGTTTTTGCGCTGTGTTCTTTTTACAAGAGTACAAGTTGCTGTTTCGGGATGTTAGGGAATGTATTAATAAATATTACAGAGTTATCAACTTTAATGCACACAAACTTCTGAGTTAGTATCTGATAGGAGGCAGAGACAAAAATATTCTGAAAATCTAAAAATATACAATTGATCTGGACCTTGCAATCGAGGCTGGGAAGTATATCATAGTAAAATTCAAGTACTTAGGTTATATAAGAAGCCAACAAACAATGACACCAAGGAAAACCTAGGGAAAATTACTTGTGCTTAATAAATGAAATAAAGAAACGAAAAATAAATGGAAATGAAAGTGGATGAAACAACAACTTGCCGCCGGTAGGGAACGATCCCACAACCGTTCCCATAATCGGTCCCCAACTGCAGCAAGTTGTTTTTTCATCCACTTTCATTTCCATTTATTTATCGTTTCTTTGTTTCATTTATTGTGCACAAGTAATTTTCCCTGTGTTGTCCTTGGTGTCAGTGTTTGTGGGTTTCTTATGATATGACTAATAAAAATCGGGACCCTCGGTTAACCCCTTTTCTTCTCGTTCGAGCACGTAGCTGAGTTTCACACAAAAAGCCTTTTCGAAAACCATGTTCGGAAATATTTAAACGTCCTACTGATGTAACGTGTTTTAATAAGGCCGTAAAAAGAATGTGCTCAGATGTGTTGCAGCACTATAAGGTGAGAGATATAGGCCTGTAATTACACATATATGCTTTGGACTGTTATCAAGAACTGTTATCACGTATGCTAGCTTCCAGTTGTCGGGTAGCTGGCCATTCCCCCGAGACTTATTGTTATTTACGAGAAGGTGATGGAATTGCTTATGGAATTCAGTAGCTTTTGTTGAAGCCACGTAATTTCGTGTGATTCATGCTTAACAGAATATTGGTTGTTTTATTTTTAATTTAATTGCTCTTGAGCAACCTTATTCGAGTCTGAAGTGGAAGCTTCACGAAAAACATGCAGCAACAATATTGAAAAAGCTACCGGGAAATACAGGCTTACACTTAACCTAACATGTGGGTCTACCTCATGCCATAATATGCGACGTTTGTAACTTTTGCGCTAAAAAACTATCTTACGAGACTTCATGGCTGAAGAAACGTCACTCACAGACACCTCCTTCATGATCAAAGTCATGAAATGCACACACAGCCTCAACAATAAGCGCTTCACCACAGCTTACAATCATTAGCTTCATTATAGTCTTACGGTTGAACTATCTGATCTTTATATTTAAGGCTTTAGGGATAAACCTCCCGGCCCCTGATGCCACCAAAACTCTTATTTGCTTTTGAATAAGAGAGCCATCGTCTCTGCCTGAGATGGCCAGAGCAAAAGTGAGCTGCTTTCCTGACCGCTGATTCCTCAGACCATGAAGGCGAGTTCGAGCGATTCCCCCAAGCGTCGACGTTGTTGTCTCGAGCAGCAGACCTGACAGAGAATACTCGGCCAGGTGCGCTCGCACACACAAACACTGAGCGAGTGTCCAACCGCGCCATCATGCGACGAGACGTCGCCGCGGTAACAACGGGCCGCGCACCACCGCGCGACGCGCACAGAACTCGTAAATCTTGTTAATGAAAGTAGTGCCCAGCTCTTTCCTAGCGCCCGAGTTGATCCGTGGCCGCATCAAGAAAACGAGGCCAGGTCAAGGCACCAAAGGAGCCGGATAAAAGAATGCACTGCAAGGAAAAGGGAATGAGCGGAGAAACGAAATAAAAGCGGGGGAGGAGATCAGGGAACTTGGGGAGCTATACCGAGGTGAAAGAAGGGAGGAGGTGCCTCTCGGTGTTCTCGGCTGACCGCACCCGGTTTCCGTTTCACGGTTTTCTCTCTCGCGCTGATTGTTCCCGAAAGAAAAGGGCGAAAGTTCTTTCGTGCATCCGTCCTTTTGTTTACGCGAACCACAACATTGGCTAGCTAAGACCACTCTTTGTTTTGCACCGGTGCTTTCCCTCGAACGTGCGGCGCAAAAAAAAAAAAGAATACTAAGCTGCGTGACGCTCGTCAAAAGTGAGACGGCGTGACGCCGCTTTAGGGAAGACGTCTTCTCTTGGGCTCATGTCGTCGCCCCTACACTCTTAAAAAAAGGTCGTCATTTCCACTAACTAAATGATAACAAGTTACTCGATCCAAAAAGCACTACGTTCTTAGTAAGTGCAGGTAGTAAACTGATGGTTAGTACTTTCACTACCTGCTGAAGCTAGCGAAAATCACTGACTTAGTACTAGATAAATACTACCTCGGTGGTGCAGTTACTAGCGCAACTGAAATGTGATTACCAACGATACAATGGGGCCTATTCAATTCACAAGTGGCGCTAGCATTTGCATACGAAGTGGATCGTAATGTAAAATCATAAGAAAGCAAAATAATAAGTATACATGAAAAAAAAAAGGAGCACTGCGTCCTTTCGTTGTACATTAAGGCGTCAATTAAAGGTATATATACATAAAGTTTACCAGGGATCAAAGCAGAAAGCTGGGCTAGTTGGTGTATCATCATTATTCAAAAGACTAGCGCAATATAGCAGGGACAACCAGGGATTTTGGGGCGCACTGACTCCGGGTAAGAATGTACTACATATCTCTAACAAGCAACGATACGCAAGAACACACATACAGAACGACAAAGGTGCTTCGCGGCACTTGCTCAAATGGCAACTTCAAGAGTAATTATAGCCCTACTTTGTGGGAGCACATGCTGCACCAATAAGCAGCTATGTATTTGGTTAAAAATTCAAAGCTTTGTGGAAAAATTTCTAAAGCATACTCTCTGTATATATGTGTGCTACGACATCGCACATAACTGTTAGTCCGCCATAATGAACAGCACTACAGTTTATGTCAATTTCGCATACAAGTGTTACACTCACATTATAATAGGCCACGGCCAGACGAAGTAGCAGTGGCTTAGCAGTTACTTAATAAAAACTACTAAGAAGCCTTTCTAGCTAGTAAAGGCAGCACTTACTAGCTTTACTAGCCGCTGGTTAGTACAGAACTAGTGAGAAGGTACTAAAATACATAGTAATAGAGTAAACACGCGCATTTACTAGTTGTTTACTAACTTTATTTTTAAGGGTGTATACGTAGACGATGTGCCCCAGGTACGCGTTCACCCGATGACCACGTAGCGGTCTGACAGAGCAACAGTTGAAGGTTCCACGACAAGACGCGGCCAGGTGTCTTCCCATGCAAATAAAAGGAAACGAGGAAGCTGAGAACTGGGGCGCTATAACGTAAAACTATTCCAAACTTTTCTATTCCAATTCTGCTATCAGCCCTCCATGATTGGTCAAAAACTTTTTTCGACCACGCCCACTGCACCTGTCTGGCACGCGACGTCACTAAAACCGTGATACCACCCCATCTGATATGATGTGTACACACTGATTATGCATGATTTGACAGAAAAAAGAAAAACAGTTATTTCTGATTCGAACCTTTTCGCCATTAGCCCTCGGCTATCGGTAAAAATTTTCGGGCTGCACCCGCTTCACCTGCCTGTCACGCGACGTCACAAAACCGCACAAACTCATCGCGTCAAAGTGACGTGTACGCGATAAAGATGCATTAATATGCCGAACAAAACTAAATTTTCTTCGGAATAGCCGCAGGCTGCCCCGTTCCGAAAGGAATAAAAGATGGCTGCCGCCGATCGCTGAGACGCTGGCTCTTCGCACCTGCCGGAGAGCATGGGTGTATTTGCGTATAATAACACTTCTTGCGTGGCTGTGTAACGTTTTCGAGCCCTTTCGGCACGTTTACCACCTCATTCTGCCAACTCTTCTTTGCTGAGGGACAGTTTTAGCGTCATTCTTAAGCTTCCGTTGCATGCCGCCGTAATTTTCGACCAGCCACCACCTGCTAATTAAGGGAAAGCCGACCAATCGCAGACGCCGGCAGCACCCTCTTTATCCGGTTATCGATTTTCAGTGCACTGGCTTTGCCCCAGTGAATCCCTTTCCACTTGAGCGTTCTTCTCGCCTCTTGTCAGCCAATTAGATACGACAAGCCGCTCAGTGTAGGCAATGTTATTCGTATTTCAAGCAAACAAAAGTGACCTCCTATGAACGAGGAGAGCGTTTGATTGGTCTGTTCAGACAACCCTGCGGGTGACCGCCCGGTGCTTGCGTCGTTGGTTACGCAAATTTCACGTTAGGAGATTTGAATAGAAACATATTGGGACAGTTTTACGTTATAGGGCCCCTGGCTACAGTTACACAGAGAGTCGCCCCAAGCCTCCAATTCGCCAAGTCAATGCGTACACACACCACTGATTTCCTGCAAAAACAATTTACTGTTTTTATCTTTACTTCAGTTCTATGTATATTTCTTTTCGCGGGCTTGAGTATCTTAGTTTTTAAGGCCATTAAGAAAATCCAACTAGTTGGCGCAATAGTGGCTGGATGATTTGTGAAATTGAAGAGACGACAGATATGCAGCCATAATAACTATACCTGTTAATAATTTTTTTTTTCAGATCACATACAAAGACAAAGTAATTGTTGTGCTGTTGCCATGGTTACTTACGCTTTGTGTTATGCACATGTCTTGCCTTGGTTGTCGAAATATGAAACATGTTAATGCATGAAATTATTTTGTCTCTTGAGCACACGGACTGGAATTGAAAAGGGCAGTTCGTATAGGGGGAGCTCGGTGGTTATAAGAACCTGCTACGCATGGTGGACAAAACAAACACTACCTGTTTGCTTATGCAGTGATGAAACTGAGCTTCTTTGTGACCGCGGCGTTTGAAAACCATCTTTGGGAAAGCGCTGATTTCTTAGCGCCTACAACGACGTCGTTCTGGTCTATACTGACTCGCTGAACACCGCGAAGCACTAGAAACAAATTTAAGGAAAAGGAAAGAGATTGATAGACTTCTCATGTCATCGTATTTCGCCATCAAAACCCACCAGGTACAGGGCAACGGTCCCGACTATTGTACAGGGTGTCCCAGCTAAGGCTAGCCAAGCTGCTTAAAAAAGAAGGAAAACAAACAAAAAGGACAGAATTTAAAAAAAAGTCCACAATATACGAATATGGCGAGTTAAATAGATTAGCTAAAGACGTTTTTCATTTTTCATTTCTCAAGGCGCGACTCAACATGCGAACTGGTGAAGGCGGTTTTTGAGTCCTAAATCATCCCACTGAGTCGTTTTCAGCGCGCTATGGCCAGGAATTTTTTGCTGTTGTTCAGCGCCTTACCTGCATTTCTAAAAATAGAAAAAAAAAGTTTCATGTGACTTCGTGCCCGCACACCGTGACAACAGCGGTCCTGAAAAAAATTTGAAGGAAACAAGTCTACTAATTATACCTGACACGATCAGCATGGAAGTGGCAACCTGTCCGTGTTGTGGCTACCGCTGAACTCAAGCTACGTGTTCCAGATAATTATCGAAGCCTATGCAATGACCAGGCGATTGTCAAGTCAGGAAACGAGCGGAGTGAGCTCGTTTAAGTAACTTTAGCGACTGCTTTTCTGCCCAGGCACATAATCGCGCTGCATGTTACGCAATTAACGCGCTACGAGTAAAGCACGAAAAAAATAAATAAAGCGCAGCGCATAGCTCCATCAAACGACTGAATGGGTTCTTTCAGGACACAATAATTGCTTTCCCATCGGAACTCGCGCGCTGAATTAAAAGACTGGATATTTGCTTCAAATATTTTACCTAAATATTTGGATAGTTAGCAAGAAATGTTTATCCTGGTGACGGAAGAGAATCGATAACCAAATACCATGGATCTCATATTCGTATCTTGCACGAATTTTTTGAAAAGCTCGGCTGAAGTTAGCTGGGGCAGTCTGTACAAAATATAGTCGACAAAATCACCCACCCTCCTTCTTCACCTGAAGCCGACCTTCTTCTTATCCTTTAGACCCTCGCTCCACCTTCGTAGCCCGAAAATCTCCCTCTTCAGTGGGACACACGTGCTATAATCCATCTGCTCTCTTCTTCGTAATCTAACACGGGTGGATGAAGTCTCTCTCCGGAGACTTCGGTCTGGGGCGGCCTTTAAACCTTACGTAACGTGGGCCAGGGTCCCATCACCTCAAGAAGCTGTGACGTGCGTGCTCTGTCCCAGCGTATGCACAGGTGCTCAATATCTGCTATTGCTGTGTCTAGAGACAAAGGCAACTAGAAAGAGCTCAGAGGTACCACGATACGGACAGGCCATCGCAAAGAATATGTATGAACCGTTAATTATGAACGATAAGTTGCACAGCCCACTTACGTAGCTCTTTCTCGAAAAGGACTGCACGCACTCATTTAACCTTTTATTATACCACATGACAAACGTTGCAGTAAATAAATTAAATAAAACAAAGAAAGAATAGACGAACTAAAGTAGAGCGCGAGAGACGAGGACGTAGAAGAGGCACACAACAAGCACACGTTTGGGATGGATGACGCATATATATATATATATATATATATATATATATATATATATATATATATATATATATATATATATATATATATATATATATATATATATATATATATATATATATATATATACGCGCTAGAATGCATCGTCGATGTCACACAAAAATATAAAGGTATGGAAGATATGGGATGGTCACCGCGTTGACCATCCCGTCCCATGATGCTGCACACGTATACGGCGAAAGCAGGTCTCATGATAGCTTAGCTGATGAATGCGCAATATATTTGTCAGATACTAAAAAGAGATGACCTAGGGTGCTATAACGCAATACTATTCCAAACTTTTCTATTCCAATTCTGCTACCAGCCTTCGACGACTGGTCAAAAACTTTTTTTGACCACTCCCACTTCACCTGTCTGTCACGCGACGTCACGAAAACCGCGATACCTCCCCATCTGATATGATGTCTACACCCTGATTATGCATGATTTGACAGAAAAAAGAAAGAGAGTTATTTCTGATTCGACTCCTTTTCGCTATTAACCCTCGGCTATTGGTAAAAAGTTTTCAGGCTGCACCCACTTCACCTGCCTGTCACGCGACGTCACAAAACCACACGAACTCACCACGTCCAAGTGACGTGTATGCGATAAAGATGCATTAATATGCCGAACAAAACTGAATTTTCTTCGGAATAGCCCCAGGCTGCCCCGTTCCGAAAGGAATAAAAGATGGCTGCCGCCGATCGCTGAGACGCTGGCTCCTCGCACCTGCCGGAGAGCATGGGTGTATTTGCGTATAATAAAACTTCTTAGGTGGCCGTGTAACGTTTTCGAGCCCTTTCGGCACGTTTACAACCTCCTTCTACCAACTATTCTTTGCTGAGAGTCACTTTTAGCGTCATTCTTAAGCTTCCGTTGCATGCCGCCCTGATTTTCGACCAGCCACCACAAGCTTATAGGTACAGCACCACAAGTTGTATAGAGATTTATACAGTACCAGTGGCACCCACGACGATAATGGAAGAGAAAATAGTCTAGAGGAATTCGAAATCCCGAAGGTAACGCCGGAAGAAGTAAAGAAAGCCTTAAGAGATATGCAAAGGGGGAAGGCAGCTGGGGAGGATCAGGTAACAGCAGATTTGTTGAAGGATGGTGGACAGATTGTTCTAGAGAAGCTGGCCACCCTGTATACGCAATGCCTCATGACTTCGAGCGTACCGGAATCTTGGAAGAACGCTAACATAATCCTAATCCATAAGAAAGGGGACGCCAAGGACTTGAAAAATTATAGACCGATCAGCTTACTGTCCGTTGCCTACAAAGTATTTACTAAGGTAATTGCAAATAGAATCAGGAACACCTTAGACTTCTCTCAACCAAAGGACCGGGCAGGATTCCGTAAAGGCTACTCAACAATAGACCATATTCACACTATCAATCAAGTGATAGAGAAATGTGCAGAATATAACCAACCCTTATATATAGCTTTCATTGATTACGAGAAAGCGTTTGATTCAGTCGAAACCTCAGCAGTCATGGAGGCATTACGGAATCAGGGTGTAGATGAGCCATATGTAACAATACTGGAAGATATATATAGCGGCTCCACAGCCACCGTAGTCCTCCATAAAGCAAGCAACAAAATCCCAATAAAGAAAGGCGTCAGGCAGGGAGATACGATATCTCCAATGCTATTCACAGCGTGTTTACAGGAGGTATTCAGAGACCTGGATTGGGAAGAATTGGGGATAAAAGTTAATGGAGAATACCTTAGGAACTTGCGATTCGCTGATGATATTGCCTTGTTTAGGAACTCAGGGGACCAATTGCAATGCATGCTCACTGACCTGGAGAGGGAAAGCAGAAGAGTGGGTCTAAAAATTTATCTGCAGAAAACTAAAGTAATGCTTAACAGTCTCGGGAGAGAACAGCAATTTACAATAGGCAGCGAGGCACTGGAAGTCGTAAGGGAATACATCTACTTAGGGCAGGTATTGACGGCGGATCCGGATCATGAGACGGAAATAATCAGAAGAATAAGAATGGGCTGGGGTGCGTTTGGCAGGCATTCCCAAATCATGAGCAGCAGGTTTCCATTATCCCTCAAGAGAAAAGTATATAATAGCTGTGTCTTACCAGTACTCACTTACGGGGCAGAAACCTGGAGGCTTACGAAAAGGGTACTACTCAAATTAAGGACGACACAACGAGCTATGGAAAGAAGAATGATAGGTGTAACGTTAAGGGATAAGAAAAGAGCAGATTGGGTGAGGGAAAAAACGCGAGTTAATGACATCTTAGTTGAAATCAAGAAAAAGAAATGGGCATGGGCAGGACATGTAATGAGGAGGGAAGATGACCGATGTTCATTAAGGGTTATGCACTGGATCCCAAGGGAAGGGAAGCGTAGCAGGGGGCGGCAGAAAGTTAGGTGGGCAGATGAGATTAAGAAGTTTGGAGGGAGGGCATGGCCACAATTAGTACATGACCGTGGTTGTTGGAGAAGTATGGGAGAGGCCTTTGCCCTGCAGTGGGCGTAACCAGGCTGATGATGATGATGATGACCACAAGCTAAGTAAGGGAAAACCGACCAATCGCAGACGCCGGCACCACCCTCTTAATCTGGTTATTGTTTTTAGGTGCACTGGCTCTGCCCCAGTGAATCCCTCTCCACATGAGCGTTCTCCTTGCCTCTTGTCAGCCAATTAGATACGACAAGCCGCTCAGTGTAGGCAATGTTATTCGTTTTTCAAGTAAACACAAGTAACCTCCTATGAACGAGTAGAGCGTTTGATTGGTCTGTTCAGACAACCTTGCGGGTGACCGCCCGGTGCTTGCGTCGGTGGTTACGCAAATTTGACGTCAGGAGATTGGAATAGAAACATATCGGAATAGTTTTACGTTAAAGGGCCCCTAATCACACATTTTTCATTCAACCCTGCAATTCTGTGGGCCTCGATTATTTGGCTCGTCATTTGATTTCTGTTTGCGGATAAAACGTCACATGTTTTTATTTGAGGGCGGCACCCACACTTCTTAAGTTGAACATCCAGACGGCCACTGACGGCGTTACTTGAATTGTAATGGTGCTCACGAAGCCTCTCATTTAAATAACGGCCGGTCTAGCCGGCATGCGCTTTCTCGCATGTCAAAGGAATGCGCGACACATTCGCGACACATGAAACAAACGGTGACTGGTGTTTCATAGTGCAAGTGAAACAATGCTTAGTAAAGTTCTTGACTCTGTTAAATAATTTTGACAACTTGTTCGGTGCGGTTAAAAGAACTCTTAACATTCACGCGCTGGCCTATCCTCTTCAGAATATGTGACAGGGTACGTAAACGTATTGCGGTCGTTTTGTGAAGCTGCTTTTGGTTTTCTCGCTATTGTTGATCCCTGTTTGATAGACTGTATATTTTATTGTGTTTCTTTCACGATCTTTTGCGCGACAGAAGCGAGCACGGGACGTGGGTATCCGATGCCAGTTAACTACGCGAGCTTTGTTCAAAATGAGTGAAAACCGGCGAACGGCCCGCTTTCACTATGTCGGTTTTCAGTCACTGTGAACAAGGCTCCAATGGGGTATCCGAAACGTAAAACAAAAGGTTTTTAAATAATTTTGGTTGGTGTCCTGGCCCTTTGCTTAGTATCATTCCGCTTTCTGTAATACTCTCGACTTCATATAGAAGAGTGTACTAGAATATGTTAGTACGCTCTGCTTTCAAAAATGGTGTATACGAGGGCCGCCGGACGCATTGCGTTTACCTCATGGCGCTCTGTAGAAGCAATGTATCGTGTCTTTGTTCAATTTCCTTTCTTCCAAATTGTACATCAGCACTGTTACCAACCGTTTCTGCAGTGTTTCCCCGAGTGTCACTGCATGGTCATACCTAGGATTTTCCTGTCTCTACTTTTCTCTAGGCAACATATTTTAGTTAAACGATCCATATTTAAGCTGCATTCAATAATATTTAGTTATGGTTGCTATACGCATGGTTATTAGTTAGACAACAATTGGATTATTTGTGCAAGCGCATCGAATGCATGTTTTCAAAGAATGCCACATCATATAGTACATTTTTTACGTTTACGCACTTTTATCACTCGATCCAATAAATTGAGAAAATAAAAGCGAGCTAATGCGAACAAACTATGCGTCATGCTCCAGAATTGAACATTATATCCTTATAAAAGGGTTTTCACCTCAAGTCATTCCAAACCGCTCGGCCTCGGTACAAAAGTGCCCGTTGGCTCACGAGATTTATTTCGCTAATTTTGCACTTTTATTTGTGTGTGTATGACTGTGCTATGAGAACAATAATTCGGCAGTAACTTTTCGGTTGGTTTCAGGCGCAATGTTACAACGAATTGGAAGCGATAGCTTTGAAGTTGATGTCCCTAATTCCAGACTTAGTGAATAATTCGTGCGCAACTCTGCGCACCTGCTTGTTTCCTTTCAGAAACGATGGTCATAGCTTCAAAATAGGTGGTGTCCAAATCCACGACCCAGTGACAGCCCTCTCTGGTTTCTGGATGACAGAAACCAATCTCTACGGCTATGCTTTTGCTGACTGCATGTGGCAGAATTAATTTGGCAACAAAAGTAAGTCATATATTCCTCGTTTTAGACACCACCTATTTATTCAATGGGAATGCGATTAGCAGCAAATTCAAAGAAAGTTTGAGTGGACACTCATACAAATTACATGGTGTAGCTCAGCCAATATAGAACAAGTAACTCGTGGTAATGACTAAGAAAAGAGAAATGATCAAAGAAAGACGGGAAAGTAAACCGAAGCTATCTCCCGTTGGCTGTGCTAGGAGGTGGGCAGTTTGAGAGACGGAAATATAACCAAAATGGAAAAACGCTATCGCGTTAAAATAAACCCAAGAGAAAACGAATTATGCGCATGAAATTGAGGGGCAACACGTGATACTATCAAAGTGAACGATACCTTCGAACAACTATGCGCTCCGTTGCTTGTTTTTGTAGTCGCGCATATGTATTCGACTTTCCTTATTTCGACTTTGACGAAACCGACAACAGTGGTCGAATTATCAGGCGGGTTTAATAACGCAAGAAGCATGAAAAACGGCGAAACACGTCGGCGAATAATTTGGTCTTGTTTGCCCAGATTCTAACATGTCCCGGAATCAATAGCGCATACACTTTTTATAGGCTCGAAGAAAAAAGAAAAAGCAAACGTAAAAGTGACATTCTAGCTCCTAAACCAAGTAGAAATCTACCATGCACCACATTTTTAGTAACAAAACCTAGCATGCCTCCCATTCGGGGACAAAGAACAGGAAACTAGCGGACCTCACCTTGAAAGAATGGAACTTTATTTATTACTATCCATCGTCATCACTCTTAGACAGCACTTTATCGCTGTTTATGAAGGCCGTAAGAATGTCGTCTTTCGTACGGTACCTAGAACGCTTCACATTACGCGTTTGACGTTTATTTATCGCAATTTCATGCATTTGATTTTGTTATTCCGTAACAATCTCAAACGGAATGGTAGCCCACGCCTAGACCAACCACTTCGCTAGTTTTCATGCGAGGCCTGCAATGCTCCGGAATGCAAAGAAGGCGTGACGCGACTTCTTGCGCTAGCTTAGCATGTAAAATAACTTATCGTTTGAATGCGCTTTCGCAGCCACATCGAAAGTGGCGGGTCGTCGTCGCCATGCTATGCGAGAACTGGTTGTGTAGCCGTTCATCCCTATTGGAAAAACCCATATACCCCATAACTCCCATATCTAATCATCCGATATGGAACATATAGGAATCCATATAAAAACACGTTTTTCCCATATGCCATCTGACGGTATTGGATATAGCAGTTATGGAGAATGAGTTTTTTCTCGCTTTTTGTTTTTTGCAGTAGAGATGGTCGTCATCTTGTGATATCAACGACGATGATGCCGGCTGACTCTCATAGGCTGTAGCGAACGCCGCGAACACGGTTTTGTCTTACGTATCGGATTGCAACGCCCAAGCAATTTTCAGACCAAGTTTCTTGGAAAAAAAGAGCGTGCGTTGGAATTCGGCTAACCCTGTAATAATCGATTGTGAGCCACTCGCTTTCGCTATGACGGATACCTAGGGCCGGCCCAAAATAGGCGTTTTCAACGGGAGACGTCGTGTGTTCGGCTCATTCACTTGTGCTCTAACGCCCGCCAGACGGACACGTCCGCTATTGGAGTCACCACTTCGGTCACCATTGAGGTCGGGCCCGCGTGTGATGGCCATTCAAGTTGAAACTTTTCAACGAAGACTCCGGTGAATTCGATCCCGCCCGGAAGTCCTGGCGAGCACCCGTACATTTCTATGGGGTCCAATATATATATATATATATATATATATATATATATATATATATATATATATATATATATATATATATATATATATATATATATATATATATATATATATATATATATATATATTGGACCCCATAGAAATGTACGGGCGCCGGCCAGGACTTCCGGTCACACACACACACACACACACACACACACACACACACACACGCAGACACATGTTGTGGTCTTCGGCACATGTCAAGGTCACAGAAACTATACACATGTAAACTGCAAATTGATGGAAAGAGCCAACGAAAAATCTCGCGAATAGACGCAAAGTGCGTATTAGCGGCCGGTCGTGCGGCAATATTGCGTGTATTCGCCGGCTTCTTTCATGCTCGAAAAACGCTTTTATGTAGCACGTATTGAGCATCAGAAAGCTGTATCGGGAATTTTTCATGTTGCTCTGCAATTTTCTCAGTGACATTCTTCATCTAATTGTACTATTTGAGAAGTTGATGAAATAATTAGGATTAATTCTGCAGTTAGGCGGAATGCCAAAAACATTCTCTGTATCTTCAAGCGACGGCAAACAACATTAGCTTTGTTCTGTCCAGCTACGTGGCATTTCCATATTTTTAAATCTTCGTGCATGATAATTGGGGCACCCTATATATTAGGCAGTTCTTTATATGAGTGCTGTTTTATGTGGGAGCTACTCGAGAAAAGCGCAGCAGCATCCAGCAGCCACGGTAAGGAAGGCCCGGCAGTTCTATCAAATAAACCTTACCTTTTGAACACGTTATCTTTACGTCGGCGAACCAAGGAGCCACATTCACGTGCCGAATCGAAAGCTTCCTGATGAGAAGGTAAATCACTTGTTCCAACTAGACACACACCGTACCATAACATGTAGTAGAACGCTAGGCACGGGATTTCAATGTTTAAGCTCTAATGTGTACGTTACCTAACAGCGACCATGGAAGCTGCGAGATACACGTTAGCTACGCAACTATTTTGACCAAGATTGCCTTGATATACACCCGCAGTGGTTGCTTAGTGTCTTTCGTATTGCGCAGCTCGGCACGAAGTTGTGGGATGAAACCCCAGACACCGCAGCATTTCAATGAGAGCGAAATGCAGAAACACCCCTATACTTAGTTTTAGGTGCACGTTAAAGAACCACAGGTGGTCAAACTTAATCCCGAGTCCGCCACTATGGCTTGCCTCATAATCATATCGTGGTTTTGGCACGTAACACCCTATATAATTATTATTTTTAAATCGCCTTGATATCAATTTTGAACTTCCTTACTTGTCCGTAATTTTCTTTCTATACTAGCCTTACTAGGAGAATACAATTTACCTTTATTTAGATGAATCAAAGATCAGCGATTAGGGCAATGCTACGTAAATAACAAGGTGAGAATACAAAAATAGAGCATAGCACCGTATGACAGAGGTGGACAACATTGTAACAGGAGCCCACGCACATTTTCACCGGGGTGATGTGCCTAGTATCGCAGCCTCTAATTCTTTTCGTGTCAACAGTGACCACGGTGAAAAAAAAGGAAGAAATTAAAGTAAAAAAAGAGCTAAAGTACGAAAGGAGTTAATTAAATTTGATGTCTGTCTCGTCTGCACAATTATTAGCATATAATTTAGCATTCGCAGAAACGCTCTTTATAATTCCACTTCTTTCAGACTCAAGATAGACCGATATGCAGATGGCAGGCTGAACTCCAGAAGAAGAGCGGCCGGATTCAGAGCCGCCAGACAAAACAAGCCGACATAACGCATCCCCCGGAAAACATAATGCCGGCAGAAACCGGATGACTTGTGACGGTAATGAGATTAGCATTGAGGCCGTCTAGGGACACGCCGTATTGCCACCGCCGAAAACAAGGCACGCACTGCAGCCGGGCTTCCCTCTCGCCCTTCCCTCTGGACACATTGTGCCATCTAGCGGCACTACCGCAAAGCCCGCGCTTGGTGCGTTCTTGAATGTATATTCATACTGGATTGCCTGAATATATATGACGCGGGTTTGAATCAGCCCAGCACCGGAAAAATCGTAAATATTTTTTTTTTATCGTTACAAAGCGGCGCTTACCCAGTAACAAGTGATCAAAGCTGGTGTCAAACAAAACTCCTGGTGTGATCATCAGTCTTAAGAGTTATCAGTTATACTTTCCTGACTCATGCATAAAACTCAATTATTGCAAATTTGAGCTATAACTGAAAATTCGAAGCATTAGTGCACCACCTGCGGCTTGGTGCAGCATATACACGGTCCTTCTTGTGCAGGATAAAATGTGCCCACAATCCTCAGTGTTACTGCAGCCACCCAGACTACACCACCTCCTTCTAGAGTGCTCAAGATCCGAAACTGCGAGGCGAACATTGAGTGTATATTTAAAACTTGGCCCATGACAAAAAATACTTGGCTCATGCGCAACAGCGGTTCTTTAGAAGGCAGCGCTTTCCACTTTAAAAGCTTTCTTTGAAGATATCAATATCTTTACTTTGTATTAAATTGTAGTGTACTCTGAAATAAATATTTCCCAGTTGAAAAACACAACAGGAAATTTTAAGAGTCTGTCGTATTTTGGGACGTTGTTTCTGTAGTTCTGTTGCCTGTAGTTCTGTTGTCTGTAGTTCTGTTGCCTGTAGTTCTGTTGCCTGTAGTTCTGTTGTCTGTAGTTCTGTTGTCTGTAGTTCTGTTGTCTGTAGTGTGACGTCCTGTAGTAGAAAGTTGTGTAGTTCTTGATCAATATTTAATGAAAAATTGACAGAGACATCCGTAAGGTTATGTAAATTTGTTAGTACAGAAAAGAAAAACATAAAAGTAAAAAAAATTAAAAAAAAAAACGTCTTCGCCTAGGATTCCAACATGCGACCTCACGATTCCGAGCCCGGCATCTTACCACTGCGCCACCCCTGACACGCTTTGGGAGTGTACGTTTTGGCCATGTGAACAGTACGACGAGCCGATGCGCTGATGTTTACATTTGCATTTTGAGAGCCAAGATCCGCTATCACTCCACCGCGTCAAGTGCCGCATCTCTAGAAGAGCAAGAGTGTTCGTACCATCGACAGGTACCTCTTGCAGTGCTAGAACATCGATTTTGATGTACGATATCCTTATTAAATAAGAAATTCAGAAATAGACAACGTTGACTTTTAGGGTTATTACTGCTAGTTTCGACAGTTGTCTCTCGTTCTTTACACTTTTGAGCGCGCATATAATTCGTGTGTTCAATGCAAAATAGCTACATGAACATTCGTGGATGAGAGTTCTTTCTGACAGCATACTGGCTTCTCACGGCAGCACTGTACCAGATTAATGAGACCCGAGCGAGACAGCTTTTCACGCAACTTTGTGGAACAACCCAAATCTTCTTTTCCGCTTCGCATAAGCTTGTGAAATATTCCTGGGAAATTAACTAATGTGTCAGTGTAACAGCACATGGAAGTCCACAGGCCTGTGTGCCACATCTTACCAAAAAAAAAAAACGGATACGCAGCCATTCCCGCGGATGGTATGATTTTGATCAGCGGCCGATTTTGAGGAGGCCGGTAGGGCGTTGGTGGTGCCGCGTCGTCACGGTACAATTATAACTATTCGCCACGTCGACTTTATTACCGGTGTCGGTGCCATCAGCATTGCCGGCTTCAGAGAAGCGCGATTGAATACCGCGCAAGAGAAAAGTACAGTGTACACCACCGATGCGAAAACATACAATTTTAAAGGACCGCGACGGAAAGCGCTTCTGTTGCGACTTCGGAACTCTTGGCCGTCGCGACCGAATGTTTCTGCTGCGACGTCACAATTGGTGTCGTAACGTCGGAGTCGCTGTCAGGATATAAAGCTGTTGTTCCGACTTCAGAACTCTTGTTGTCGCGACAGAATGCTTCTGTTGCGAAATCAGAATTTCTGTCGTAATGTCAGAAATGTCTCCCAATTAAGAAATGTCAACAACTTCTGTCGTACAACAGAATTTCTGTAGTTGCGACAGGAATTCCTTTTGCCTTTTTCAACCGGGCACTACAGAAGCTTGTCGCATCACACAATTTCAGTGCACTTCTGTTGTCATCATTGGGTACATGTTGCGGCGATAGGTTTCCGTTGTGAAACAGTTCTCTGTAGTACAACAGAACTTTGTCCATTACTTCAGGAACACTTCTGTTATGACAACTGGAGGCCTGTTGCAATGATAGGCTTCTGTCGTACAACAACATTTTTCTGTAGTACAACAGAAGTTGGTCGCATTACTTCAGGAACACTTCTGTTGTGACAATTGGGGGCCTGTTGCCACAATAGGTTTCTGTAGTATTTCAACAGCTCTCTGTAGCACTACAGAAGTTTTTCGGGTTACTTCAGGAACATTTCTGTTGGGACAACAGGGTGCCTGTAGTGATGACAATTTTTTCTGTAGTACTACAAAAATCTGTTGTAGAGCTTCAGCTTTCTGTTGCAACAACAGACATACGACAGACTGTACTTCTGTAGTAGCAACAACAAATGTCTGTTGTACATCAGAAAAGTCTGTCGCTCCATCAGGAATCTGTAGTTACTACAGAAAAATCCTGTTGTACAACAGAAATTTCTGTAGTACTACAAAAATCTGTTGTAGAGCTTCAGCTTTCTGTTGTAACAACAGATATACGACAGACTGTACTTCTGTAGTAGCAACAACAGATGTCTGTTGTACATCAGAAAAGTCTGTCGCTCCATCAGGAATCTGTAGTTACTACAGAAAAATCCTGTTGTACAACAGAAATTTCTGTAGTACTGAACACAACCTCTGTTGTCATTTTCAACTGGGTTGTAAGTTGAAGTTTGTTATGTTGCCAAGTAGTTATGTGTTATGCTGTGTCTGTGTATTAACTTTGCTTTTGTAAGCGTTCTCGGACTATTAGACGTACTTGTATTTTCTTAAGCAGCCTCTGCATGCTTATTTCTTGGGGTTTCCTAGGCTCATGTGCAGAACTTTATGTTCATGACATCTGCATTCATTCAGTGTTTCTCAGTGCATTTTGTGACTTCATTGTGTTTGCCAAGTGACGAGGAGTAGCCAGTGCCATCTAGAGGCGGCAACCTCTCCAACTACATGATGAAAAAAAAAGGTCCATTGAAGAGTGAGTGGCACATACCCAGTGACACATACCAACTTACCCAAGTAGGCACACAGACCAAGTTACCCATACCAAGTTACCCAAGTTACCAAGTAGGCGTGACATACCCGCCAACTGGGTGAAATTTCCAAAGAATGCTAATCGCGTAAAAAAAAAGGAATACAGATCATCGTTGTAATTAGAATGTCAGCTGTAGTGGGTCTCAGTCTGTAGGCAGCACCACATAGAAACGTAGCTGTCTTTTCTCCAGTCCTTGGAGGTTCTTTTTTCGCTTCCTTTTCCGTCAGAAGACAACACACATTTCTTCGCAATGGCTATACGCCTGTAGACAATACTGTTCGTTCAAACCTATTCCGTTGCTGGTATTCAGCTTCCGTGCTTCAGTACGCATTGTTGCACTCGCGTGGCTTAGAAGGATTACAAGACAGCAGCGTGCATCTCGGAATCTTGAATAAACGAGGAGACGCTCGCGAATCGAACGTGCCGGCTATGTTGAGCGTAGCGGGTCGCTTTCTGCATCTGCATAAACCAAAGGTCGGCGCTACACCGTGTTTATGAAGTGCCCTCGCGGACCTGTTCCATTTGGCTGCTTCGGCCCTCCTGCTCAGCTCATTTGTCTTGCAAGCACCTGCGCAGCTGCCGGCTTGCATTGGAGTGGCATACATATTGTACGCGCTCAAATGGACATGCCGCAATCCAGAGCGACCCTCCGGCCAAACGGTCGTTGCGATAGCGGCTATGAGGCTCTGCTAGCTGTAGTCAAAGAAATTGGCACGTCCTATTAAAGCAAAAGCATATACGGAAGACACAGACTTAGGCACGTGTGGAATCCTTAAGTCATTTACTGCTCAAAACAGTTAATGCCATGGCAATGACGACACGGTGACAATGAACATCCCTGAGGTACATATGACGCTGATGGTAGAACGAAGCACGCTGATTGAAATCTGAGAATGTTATGAGCAGTATTTATGAGAACCTTGCAATTACTTACTTATTTGAGCGACCATTTGGTCCTTCAGACTAAAAAAAAAAGAAAGAAACAAATGGTCACTTATCGGCGATACTTTTTAAAGCGAATCTTTCTTTGCCTACTTTCGCGCATATGTTACGGCTGCTGCCTACTAGGTCGTTCGGTATCACGGCGGATGTGTTCCTGGATATACGAAATTCATATGTGTGCCGAATGCTGGTGCCAGCGAACGGGCTTATATAGCCTTTTCTACTATGACCGACAAAGTAGTGCGAGTGTGTAACCATCTGTTCGGCGTAGTAAACATTTTAAAAATCTACATAAAACTCGAACAAATAATGTCGGCTCACAGGTATCTCTAAGGTACACCAACCTGTTAATAAGATGGCGCATTATATTCAGTTTATTCTTTGAGTTGCTTGATTCCATTTCATTGACTTTTTGTGTGGCCGCTCTTAGTGTATCCTCCAGGAAAGGCATATGGGCCACTGTGAAACAAGAAGTACAGAATACCGCGCAATATGTACTGTACTTCTCCGTGCACACACCTGCCACCACCATTATTACCTCTACCACCGTCATACATCGCCTTCATCGTCGGAACACTGCTGCGTAGGCGTCTCGCGATGTGCATCCGCCTGATTTGGTGTTTTCATTTACGCATGGCTTGTGAGCGGCGTAGTACATGCACATAAAAACTACATGGTAATGAAGTTATGACGTTTGTGGTGAATAAACATAAACATTCCGTGAGGTTGCGCGCTGCCATAGGATGAAAGCAAACGCCGTTTAAAAGAACCGACTGGTGGGCTCGTTGGTACTGCGTAACTGGAGGTATAGCGGAAAAGGGCACGCAGCTGTCTTCGTCTCCTCTGTCGTCATGTGTGCCTCTTTGGGCTGTAACTCAAGTTAAACAAACCTGTTCGCACGGCAGTTAGTTCTAAAGGGCTTAATTGAAAGCTTTACTAAAGCTTCGCGTCATATAAATACGTATACGAACGTGTGCGTTGCATCTGCATAATTTTTTGTCCTTCACAAAACAAAATGAACCGTTCTACTACTTTTTCTTATTGGTACAAAGAAAGTTCAACACGTTTACGTTTTACGTTACCTAATTATCCGATATTACACATGAGAGTAGCCGTGGCCACGAAACTGCGACTATTACCACGCCTTTTTTAGGGTGAGAAATGCTCTGAAGAAATAAGGATATTAGCGTAAATAGCTAGGAAGTCGGCACAAACACTCCATTTAGTATGCAATAATATGAACCATGCTAAGCGAGTTATGTGAAGCCAATCGCGATCGTCCTGAAATAATTTTTGGTACACAAACAGCATGTAGAAATTATCAAAAGGGCCGCATTTCCAAACAAGCCCTCAGCATCCTCGAAAAACGAGACAATTTTCCAGAAGTGCACATTGTTTGGGCCCCGGGACACGAGTCCCTGGCGGGTAATGTAGCGGCTAATGCCGCTGCCCGAGATCACATTCTCCTGGCTATCCCACCAGGTTCACGAGCACCGGCAGACCAACAAGATATCGTCCCGAAAAGATACGCCGATATCCTGAGCCACTACAGACTGGGTAGAAAGATCTATCCACCCCCGCATCCCCAGCTGACAAGAGAAGAGGCGGTGATCTTCCGAAGACTACAGACCGGCACATTCCCGCACGGCACCCTGCTATACGCCATGTATCCCACGAGCTATACTCACAAATGCGCCTTCTGCTCCACGCCCAATACCCTCTACCACATGGTATGGGAATGTAAAAAAAAACCCATCGACACCGCCCATCACCGGACCCACCGTCGAGCAGTGGGAGGCACAGCTGACAAGCTCGACTCCTGACGACCAGCATCGCCTGGTGAGCAGGGCCAAGCTATCAGCTCAGGCCCACGGCATCCTGGACTAGGGACGCCGCCCACCTCGGGCGATTTTACCGTCGGCTCATTTCAACTAATAAAGTTTATTCCTCCTCCTCCGCAAAGCCTTAGGTATGAGTGTGTGTTGTGACATGTGTGTTGGGATGAGCAGTGATATATGCGGTGGATGATTTCGTGTTCCATGCTACGGACTCAGCTGCAACTGAGCTATGTGTTTGGACGTGCCATCCACGTTAGTACATCGAGGGCTTCTTAGGTCAGAAAATACATACTCTATAGCACACTCGAATAGCAGACTGAATAGAAGCCACATGTTTACTGAACTCTGCCTCGTGCATACTCGTGCATATCTTGTTCATTGTCGCATTTCTTCGATTATTGATTTTTCATACTCAATAAATTGTCATAAATTTTTCGTGTAGGAGAGAAATGGTGTAGCTGGGTATCCCTTACCATAATCTCTCCTCAGCAGCTCATTACAGCGGAGCAGGAAATATACTTTCACACCTAAAATGCCGCTAAATTCTGTGGCAAAAATGTTTTTCCTTTCGTCTGCAAAATACGCAGACTGGATAAGAGGATGCTCTGGGCATCCCGTAGAGAGCATGAAGAAGGACGCTTATGTACGTTATGTATGGACGTTAAGATCTCCTGGTTGCCAAAATTGATCCGCAGTTCTCCACTACGGCGCGACTCATAATCAAATCCTGGTTTTGGCACGTAAAACGTCAGTAATAAATTCTTCCAGCTAATCTGGTTGAAACCGCCATCTAGAATAAACTCAAGCCTCAACGTCGAGCATCTCGTACAGTACCTTGTCTTTTCGTATGTAGTTCAACAATAAGCAACCGCTGGCTCTGATTAGTCGCTAGCCACTACAGTCAATGCGTGCGCGAGTTCGTGTGGGCGTACGTATCATTGAGCGCATGTGCGTACGTGTGTGTAGTGGGCTTGCGTGCGCCTTTATGTTCACACGCAAAAAACACGTTTTTTTTATGGGCAATTGGTTTAACGCCACACTATAATAATGCTGCATCATGACCGCCACACTTATAAGCAACATGGCATAATTAATTCTACGGACAGGGCCATAATACTAGAAACATGGTGCATTGGGGACGCCAACGTGACCTAGACAAGAATACGAGAATTATTTCAATCATCTTAACCTTTTTAACCACGTGCTTTGTCTAATAACATTCAGCTAGCATTGTCCTCGTGCCTTTCGGGCTTCCTTGTCTCTGTTTCGAATTGTCTGGACATACTCGTAGAATCATAAGTCAACAAGCATACTTTCAAGTTTTTAATGATGTATTCAAAATATTAGAAAACATCACTTCACTTCGGCGCTTCATTGAAAGCTAAGTACTTTTAAGAAATTTCTTTAATGATGTCAAACGACTGCAAATGACCGGTTATCCACGCTAAATTGACGCAAGCGCTACCTCATGCGTTCATTCACATTTGCAGCTGCTTGCTGCGGTACTCAGGCCCACAGAGATGGTGGATCACCTCGCACAGCTTTAAACTGGCCTATAATGCTCACCAGAGTGTTGAAGGAAAGTCATTATACTACTTTTGTAACACCTGATGCACAATAGGTTCATTCACGTAATTACCCTTGAACATATCTTGCCGGACGAGTCTACAGTTCAACTCTCCTTCTTTTGTTACAGCAAGCACTCTCTCCCACTGGGGCAAACAAGGTGCATGCGGACGCGCACAATAACGCTGAATGCTAGTTCTTTTCCTTTTTTTTGTCGTGGTTGTTGACACGCTTGTGAATGAGACACACTAAACCAGTTGAAGAAACCCACACATTGCACTCGTTCTAAAACCATAGATTCGATGAGTGGCCACAGCTGATATACAGGGGAGGGCGAACAGGGGTTCGAAGAGCTGCATAAATTGCCGACGTTGCTTAGACCTTCCACAACCTTTCGTGCACTTCGGTTCGTCTGCATTAACAGGGCATGAATAGACAGAGTGGAAGTTAGGATGAGGCACCCTAAATGACAGTGTTTTTATGAACTCGTTTGACAGTGGCAGATATAGCAGCGACATTTCGCATCGCATCGAGATTATAGTAGAGCATGCAACGCTGCACACAGTCAGGTTTTTTTTTCCCTGGCTGCGAACTACCCACTTGAAACGACCGCGTTTACCTGTGCTTTCTCGATCTGAGTCAACCATGCTAGATTCGACCCTCTCTCAAACCAACAGGCTAGCACGTACAGGCTCGTCCACTCTTAAGCCTGTTTCACATGATGCGACTGCAACGACGAAAATCGGTGCTGTCGCACGCGTCGCAATGCGATTTTTAGAGGGCTCATTTCACATGATTGCGATTTTAACAATGCGACTGGTGCGACGCCCAGGGTTGCTTAGTGCCAGGTTTCGTGGCGCACGCTGCATAATTCTTTTATTGTAGTGAATAAAACGCTTACACTATAATATTATTGACTTCTCTTGATTATAAGCAAATAATATGTACGTTTACTCATTTAAAAACGTTAGTTAAGATTTGTCTTGGGGTGCGCGACGGCGGTTTCTGTAGTTCAGTGCGACATCGCGCACGTAAGCAGCTGTTCGCAGGTGGTTCAGCGATGTGTGTTGTCTTATCTACCTTCTATGACCGTTTCGTTCTGCCTGTGCTACAACAATCTGCAAGATGACCTATCGACAAGTTCATATAGCTACCCTCACCGTATATGCAGTATTCGGAATTCGGCTGCCACGAAGTTGTCGTGTCAGCCCAACAAGATCCTCGCGCTACCCGTGCTCGGCGTCAGCGTCTAGAGAAATGATGCGTGTATATTGCCTATCATTGCGCATATGTGGTGCCTGCTCCTAGCCATATTCTTACGCCAAACGCAACAAGAAGCACCAACCCGAACGCCCGCGTGTGCCCCTGAACGAAGCCTCAAACGATCTGTGTGATTACGACGTGGAATGAAAATTGTGTTGTGAAATTCAACCTTAGCGCTAGCCTGGTTCGTCCATCGCCGTGCTTGCGCTGCGAATATATATATGGGAGCCCCCGCTCAATATTTCTAAAGGCGCAAAAGCCGACGCATCAAATGTTTCGAGCAGTTACCGTCACTTTTGTAGAAACCTGTACGTTGTAACATAGCATTCTAAAAGACACGCTTCTCGTCCACTTTGTTGTCCCGTGTCTCGCGCTGGTAGTATACTCGGAACTTCTAACAAGAAGACCATATCAATACGCGCTATTCATAATGCAGGATCGTAGGCCCACGGCGGGCGCACTTGCCGTAGAATTTTTCAGCTTTCTGCTCAGCCTCGCACGCCTCTCACGGTTAGCCTGTTTTGTGGAAATAAATATTGTTATTATATTATTAATGTTATTAGATATTATAGTTTCTTCACTGTAATTTATAACAATCATCCAGATTTCTTAAGCTAGTCATGCATTTAACCTGTATTAGATCAACATTGTTACGACATGCTTATGGGAGTCATTTCAAACTCGATTGCTCAGCCAGAGAAAGTACAATTGCAAGCCTCAATGTTTATTCCAATTTGATATTCCTAAACATTATATTGGCAGAATTTTATGCCTGCTTGCATTTCCTGCAATTCAATGTTCAGAGCTGGAAAAACTGATTCCTTTTCTTGCTGCCGAATGGCTGCTTCAATGTCGATAGCAAGCTATAATTATTCATTTCGAAAGTGTTAAGCAATGACTATATCTTATCAATGCGTTTTTGTTCCATGAACACAATTAAGTTTTCTCTCTCCCTCTCATTGACAGCCATGGAATGAAACCGTTCACTTTCATAAGTATCAGGATGCGAACATTCTGAAATTTGTCCTGAACATTTGTCTGCGTCCTATAGTGTGCATGTTTGTATTAAGTTCTGGGGTTACAATCGCAGTGATCTACACATATTGTTATATTGCAACAAACAAATTTATTTCACTTTGTTTTCAAATCTACAATGTGGCCATGCAGTAACGACTGCATTAATAAGCAAAAAAGAAAACTGCAGATTCAGTGTACGTGTTGGAATCTATGCGAAGGGAAGTTTTTGTCAAGTGGTCAATTAAATGCTGTTGAAGTAACTGCGATATATACAATTTGTCTTATTTTCAACAATCCAACATGTCATCTTTTGCAAGGTTTGCTTATGCACCGCATAGGTCACAACCTTAATGCATGTCATGTAATCTTTATGCATTACACTGTTCACAAACCATACCGAAACGCAAACGGCAGTTAATGTAGATGCACGCTGCGAGACATCAACACAGTGACGTTTGTTGAGCAAGGAATGGTGCGAGGTGTATGCAGATGAATGAATGACGTGCTTATGTACTTATTTATTTATATACCTCGCAGGCTGCAAGGTTGGAGTATTATGCAAGGGGGAATAAAAAAGTTGTTACAAAAGGAAGAAGGGCACAACATTAAGAAAAAGAACCAGCAAAAAAAGCAGTACCACTACATTGCACCAACTAGCCCAACGTGTTTTATTGGCACAACATTATACAATACTTAACAAACAATAACAGAAAAAGTTACTGCCCATGCACCCTGTACAGACGGTGAACCAGCGAAGCTGAAATGTGCAGTCCCGGGTTTTATCACTGGGTTAATTCCAATGGCTTATTCAAGTCTTTCTATATTATTGGTTATGTCTGTGTTTCTTAATGAGGTTATGCACATGTTTGGCTTGGGTTTATCACATTGTTTATTTGGAATGCCGCACATTGCACTTTGCAAGATCACCATCTTCGAAAGTGCAATGAGCAGCGGTTCATAGTGTTAATCCAGGTGGTCCGTCGAAGTCTTTCTGAATTATGTTACGCATTTGTGTTTTGTAATGCGTTAATCATAATGTTTATGACTCAGTTATGCACTGTAGTTACCAAGTGACACACCGGGGCTGCACATTTCATTTAATTAAATACAGGGACACATTTTTGAACCTATAGGGAAGTCTGAGAGAGACTACTGCACGCGCGCTCTGCTGCTAGAGAGAAATGACGTCACTATCGGTGTAGCCAATGGCCCGCCACACCTTTGCTGCAAGATAATTATGACATCATGATCTTGTCTTAACCCCGTCCCACTCTGTGTCCCTTCCTTGGAATAATGCGTAGATAAATGTTTATGTGTTAAATGCATAAGCATTTCTATGTCTACCCAACAAGAAATGTCTCCGTCCCTCATGTAAGATGAACAATGGCTCACAACCCCCGAAACAATGGCTCATACCCCTACGCTAGGGTTCTTGTGATCGGACCATGAGTGTTTCGCCTAGGCATATACAGCTTCACTCTAAAAAGAATGAACACCTCTCTGCTAGATACCAAGATAATCTCATGAGGTGTACTAACAAATGAAAGTTTATTGACCATGCCGAGTAAATGCTGGTCGACAAGCAATAAATCGAATTTACACAAAAAGCAGAAGCAAGATGTGATGCGTGTCCATACAGATCCCAACAGGAAACGCATCCATCTCTGAAAGTGTAACAGCGGCCATGCTGACACAAGATTCTCCCAGTGTATTTGCATCTACAGCATCCATAATTTCTCTAGGCAGCCGATCTCCACAGAATGCTAGCTTTTTCCTCTACAATGCACTCTCCACATCTGAGCGTGCATCGTAGAGGAAGAAGGTAGCATTCTGTGCAGATCGGCTGCCTAGAGAAATTACGGAAGCTGTAGATCTAAAAATGCTGGGTTAATCTTGTCATCACGGCCTCCGTTAGAAATGGATGCATTTCCCGTCAGGAAATGCACATGAATTTTTGCTTCTCCTTTTTGTGTATGTTCAGTCTGCTATTTGCGTTTTGTGTATGTTCAGTGTATGTTCAGTATGCTATTGCTTGTCAGCGAGCATTTACTCGGTGTGTACATTAAACTTTTGATTGTTAGATCATCACGGTTTTCTTGTTTGTCCTATGTGTTCTTTGGTGCCATTTGCAGCCAGGCTATTCGTTTTTTTTTTTAGACTGCAGCAAGTCACTTTAATAGCCCTCATGATACCTTATAAAATCTTTTATTTGGCCAATGTAGCAAGAATTTACAGTGTGAAGCAGTAAGAACAGGGTATGCTAACTTCTAATTAAAAGGTTTATTGTGAAAATGCAGTGATCTATAAAGGTTACCACAAAGTAGTACAGCAATAAAACCTGATAAAGACTAGTGCTTGATGAAACCAAACATAAAAGCAGGAAAGGGGGAAAATACATATAGATACACAAGTCCAGGGAAAAAAAACAGTGATCACCAAGTGCGCAAGTGGCTACCTTCCAGGAAACTCATTTTTTCCCCAATGGCATGGAACTGGAAGAGTGTGCTTGCATTGCATAAGCAAACTGTCAGTCTGTCTATTGGAATAACAACAGTGTTTCTTGAAAGGTGCTGGCATGCAGGATTGGCAATTGTAATTATTTTTTCCTGCACTTGGAATTTTTCTCTATTTTCTTTCTGTAGCATATTTATTTATGTTTGGCTGCATCAAGCACCAATTTTTATCTATCCTTCAATGATGTCTTTCTTTTTCTGGCGAAAACTCGGGGAAGGCAGGAGATGGAAATTCAAGACGATGAGCAACATGATAACAAGGTGAAAGTAGGAGCCAACGTTTCCACACGTGGACTTTGAAGAAGACAAGTCCACTTGTCGAAACGTTGGCTCCTGCTTTCACCTTGTTCTCGTTTTGCTCATCGCCCTTTTACAACTCGCCACATTTTTGCAAATGAACCTCAGTTGAAAGTTAGTCCTCATCCATATCTAGTGTCATCCTGTTGATACTGCTTCATGCTATGCACTCTTGCAACATTTGTGTGTGTATGTGTGCACACGTGTGGATTTGGATGCGAGATCGGGCCCTTGGGCAGAGGTATCATTCTTCTCCTGTGCAGCCTTATGAATTCATTAACTATACTGCAACAGAAATGCGATGGACAGGAACGAAGTGAACACACAGAGCGCTTCGTTCTTGTGTGTTGTCTATCTGTTGCACTTTAGTTAATAATGAATACACACAAACTCATCTAGTTTTCAGTTATTATGTCAGGCTTATAAGCCCGCTTGTGTCCTGGAATATCTGCATGGCTATGTATCCTGTAATTTAATTTCTGGCCATGTGCTGGCAAGTCGCGTGTTAATCTCCTGATTTTCCTGACAATCTTGTGTGATGTGCAGGCCCAGACAGTTTCTGGTGAATCCATGCAGGGTGTTGTGCAGGGTGTAATCTGCATTACAAGTGCTGCTTTGATTGCTTTCCGTTCAGCTTTTCTAGGTGTAGGATGACCTAAAATGGTACTCACTTATATGGGGTTTAGTTTTATGTAGTGTCATACTACTGTTACACTGCTATTGCCAGATCACTGTACTATATGTGCCTTATGTTTGCTTGTATCTTCATGACTAGCAACCTCTTCTGTGTGTTTGGCAGTTGCATATAGTCTCCTGGCCTAATTGTTTGCCCCCATATTCCATGGTATGGGCCTGTTGTGTTTCAAGTTCAGGTACTCCCGAGGTTGTGTTTCTGAAGGGAGGGGTAGTCGTCTTTGCATCTCATATGCTAGCTGGCTTAATATCTTGCGTTGAGGTACTGAGCTCTTGAGACAAAGAATTTGTACTGCAGGCTGCGATTCTACTCTGTCTAGGTGCTTGTTCGTTAGCTCTTTCTCATAGAGGTCTTCAAGCATGGTACAGTTGGAAAGACCTGTTATTACTACCCGATGCCTGTATTCGATGAGTTGTCTTTTTTGTGTGCTGTTGGTAATTCATACCGTACCATACCTTGGACACAAGCACAGCATCTGCGATTTTCTATAGTATCCGCTCGCCCACCCCCGTTATTTCGAGATTATTCTTTTCACCAGGTGTGGAAGTTGCGTCCAGGCATTGCATAATTGTTTCACCCACATGCTGGCTCTGCCGTCATGGGCTTACACTAGCTGAGGATTTGTGGATGTTGACTTGCGGGCATATTTGTCCAGCTATGTGGATCACAATGTGCAATCTGGGGTAGTTCTTGATTCTAGTCTTTCTTTTTTTCTGACGTCGATATGAGCTGACTTATCAGAAAGCGAGAGGACAGACTAGCCAAGAAAGTCTGCAGTGTTGTCGAGGGCTTGTTGCATCATTTTTGATTTCTGTATAAGATAGCTTTCCCACAGACTGTAATACACCATAGGCTGCAGTGTTTCTTGTAGTATGCCCGTGTTGTTGGTGTGTGTGGGCTAAACGTACCTCCAACTCTCACCTGGAATTTTCTGTCTTTCAGAAAGTTAGTTTAAGTGTTCTACCAGAAATGTTTTTGCACATTGTTCCTCTTATTAGAGCAGCATGAGGTACTGCTGTTAACCCTTTAATGACGAGACACATAAATACCGAGAAAACATGTTTATTGTTCTATCTAAATATGCAAAACACGTCAAGAGTAAGCATAATCAACAAAAAGAAAAAATATTTTGCAGAAATTTTTCAGCAGTAGAGGGAAAACCCCAGGCAGGAAACTGGAAGTGGGCTTCACCCCATTGAAGCCACCTAGCTTTATTTTCAATTTGTATAGACAGCTCTTATCATATGTGAACCAGAGGTCCCCATTTCATTTGCTTTACATCAGATGTGCGACACCAATGCAGCTGCATACGTTGCATTGGCCTGTCTCCTCTGAACTTGCTTGCACAAGACAGTGAGTCGCGTGCCAAACTTCTTCCTCGTCCAGTGTTCCTGCTCTAAACCAACAAATGACGCTTGCTGCTTGTCATTCAGTGTTGGCCGAAGACATTTAGCTAGAAACTTCGTACTCGATACTTAAACTCGACAAGAAAAAAATTCTTTTTTGGTGTGTTGCCTGTAGGCAACACTCGTCAATAAAGGGTTAAAAGCCTCTTCACTCTGTTCATTTTTTCATAAGCGGTATTACACAATGTCCTGCAATAAAGTTTCTGCTGCTTATGGCCCACTCATATCTGCCAGAAGGGACAACTCTTGAAAAAGGTTTTCTTTGTGCTATGTGTGCGACGTAGTATGAGCATTCATGCCTTGACATTTATACATCTGTAGAACCAGCTTCTTGACAGAGTACTTGCTATACCTGATCATGCTTACTTGTGCAGTGCTGTTGAACAATACATATTGATGCAATGAATATTTACACACTTGAATTATCACGAAAGATGGTTGTTTTACAATTCTGCGCTTTGCTTTCTATTGGTGTTAGATTTCGCATAAGCATGCCCCCCGTGCAATAGCATTTTGAAGTGTAAGGGTTCAATAAAAGGTGATGAACTAAATCTAAGTGCAAGAGCTTTTTTTCGCACCTATGACTCCCATCGAAATGCGACTTCCATGGCTGGCAAATCAATCCCTCGCCTTGTGTTAGCAGCAGAATGCTATAGCCACAGTGGCAGGTGAACAAATTGAAGAACAATATTTCTGTCTATAATTTTTTTTCTTGCCTGTATGTAAGTAAAGTTTGGAATAAGTTTGTCATTGCAAAAAAGCCCAGTTTGTATTCTTTTATTGAATAAACCACATATTGTGTATTGTTGAAATGCAGAAATTTGTTCTAAAATCCTCAGGTGATATATGTTCTTGCAAGTAGCATGGTATTTCATTACTTATAAAGATAGTAATCGCAGCGGATAACGTTATATGGGTTTACACACTAATATATGTGATCACAAACTTATTAGAAACTTACTAGAAACATTTAAGGCATGAATGTTTCTGCACACTTGATCAGCTGTGAACGTGCAAGAACTGCTTGTACTGGCTGACTTCACTGCACAGTTTGGATTTACTTTTCTTCAGCGTGTCGTTTTATACTGTTTTATCCACACAAGAACAGGGCGTTTGCCTGCTTTTCGCATTGTTGCACGAGTTCTACATAATTGTGCAGGAGGGTACGTTGTCACTGTATTTACTTAATCTACTAGCTGTGCAGTTAGTTACCTTGCAAAGCAAGTGTTCATACAGATGCAGTAAGGATACAAAGTCCGCAACATAGTCAATGTTTATTGGTTTCTGTGCAAGAAAAAAAAATTATCCAGAGAAGAGGTGCAACTAAACGTGCATGTAATATTTTATTCAAGCCACGGATTTAATGCTATCGTAGCAAATTCATTACGATAGCCTACACTTTTGCTCTGTCAGATTTAATAAGAGGCAAGATAAGCTTTCAAGATGCATCGGGAAATTCGTGCTTGAAAACCGACAAGAAAATGCAACTGAACGGTACCGCGTTCAGCGCAACGTTGAAACTTCGGGTACTTTGCTGTCTTGTCATTTGCCCTTGCCGAGGTTGAAATAATTCAAGCTGCTCCGTAAGCGCGATTTTTGCATGCTACTCAAAACATTGTAGCGACCTCGTCGTCTGCTGGGGATCGAACACCTCCTAGCACTGACAACTCGCAAAGGCGTACGAAGCAAACGTGAAAATGCACTTCATTTGCTGTGCAGAGTGTCAACAAACGCATAGAAATCGGAGAATGCAATCTGCGGTACAATTTTTTTATTCTCCCTTCGCGTACGTACCGAATTCGACGATCCACGTCTCCGCGTATTGCACTTGTCGATCGGGACGCCATTTTCCAAAACAAACCAGCGAAATAGCTCCTTTGGCAGCTCTCCGCGCAATTTCGACGGAAAATCGCAGCGATCGGTGCGACGGTGCGACTGTGCGACCAACCGGTTGGTCGCAGCCGAAAATCGGGGGGTCGGCACTGCGACTGCGATTTTCATCGCAAACGACGGAAATCGCACTTCCGGTGCGACGAAAATCGCATCATGTGAAACAGGCTTTAGGGTGAACACGGCTCACCGTGGCCGCGCTCCGCGGGGCGCCAGTGTGTCCGGCGCGGCGGCGCATCGAAGCTGAGCGGCGCAGGCGCACACGGACCCAGGGGAGGCGCTTCGCGTCGTCTGCTACAGCGCTGGAGCGCGCCGCTCTGGCTTTGCTGTAAAGTACGCTTCGCTAGACCCAGGTGACTGAGCGACCGAGGCGGCGTGGCGGGAAGGCGCACTTCACTTACTGGAGCATTTTCCAGCTGGTTCGGTCTACAGCTTCTGAACAGCCTGCTTAATCAATATACATTAACAGAAACAAGTTTATCACCACATAAATCACTTAGCATGTTTTTATAAGTGATGAGGGTAAAAATAGTCATTTTTTCGCGCTCTTTATTAGGCTGGGGCGTAGAGGCGACGCTTGATAGTCGTGTCAGAGACGTCACCCAGCCAGAGGCTGTTCTTAATTTCCCGAGCGATAAAGGTCGGGTTTGCAGCAGCCGCCTCAACAATGGTCATGTATTCAGCTTCAGTGGTCGCTCTTGGCCGGGCTTTACGGGGAGCATCCGCAATTCTTCCATCCTTCTTGTAAGCCTGGACTATTCGATTCGCAGTTTTCAGTCGCCTTTATGTCCTCTACGATATAACGCGTTGAGAATAGTTTTGTAGGCACAGATCTACAATGCGTTGTCTTTCTTTTTCCAGTACCCGCGACATGGCCTGTTTCCGAAAGTGCACCGGGGAAATAATATCCTGCACTGTTACAGCGTTTTTGTCGCCGAAGTGCCCCGGCAACCGACAAACGAACAAAATGCAATTCATCATGCAAGTCGATAGAAATGCGTTTAATGGAAACACCTCTGGTGTCTTTCGATTTGACGAGTCATCCCAGAATATTTAACTCGTGAGCGGCCAGTCACTCGCTTGAGCAGCCGTTGGCTGCACCACATAACCATATTAAGCTAAAATTGAGTAGCATGACGTAGGCCAAAAAAGAAAGGGGGAGGGGGGGGGGGCTCGGCGGTAGATCTGGCTGACGCCCATGGTCAGTTAAAAAGTAGACTGGCCCGAACATAGCAATCTGGCTTGGGCCGGGCTTGGCTTTTACAAATGTCGAGCCCGTTGGCCGACCACCGGCATGCTGTCGGCAAACGACACCGGGCCGGCCTCATGACCGTCGGTTTAATTATCGTGGCCACGTTCGTCCAACACACGGACCGGCCACTTCCCCATGATGGCAACAGCATTGCTTGTTCAAGGCAAGGGTTCCTGTGCCGTATTCATATTTGAGTTTTACCAACTCAGCCTCGCCACCCCCCTAACCCCTAAGAGAAATCAATTCCTGCTTTTCTCCAAATTTATCCGATGCCCCCCTACATGGCGTAACGCAGAGGCCATGCGCCGCTTCGGGCCGCATACAGCACAATTATATGCTAGTGAGAATATACATATGACCTATTCCGAGGAAGTACTGAAATGAAATACAAGCGAGTAACGACCTAATTACCCGGCAGGACGTTATTTAAGCTAGAAAACGGACATGTATGTTATAGATTTTCCACTTCAATTACGCGGTTGGGCAAGGCCTGACTGTCCCAACGTGGGAGCGGCCCGCAGCGCGCTGAGTCGCGTACCTCAGGACCTTATTAAAGTTTTGCATCCATTCATCCATCCATTCAATTACCTATTCAAAACGGACAGAAAGGGCATTCGCATGCGGCGTGCATCGACTCCAAGGAGAAAAAAAAACAAACAACCAAATATACGACGGCGCCACATGTTTCACTCCACCTAATCAATGTAATCAAATAACTGACCGACGATTCCTCTAAATAAGAATGCGACTTCTCACGTCAGGTAGCCGTCAAAGGACCGGCACCGCTTCGGTGATTTTAACCAATCTCTGACAACAAAAATATGATGTAGAAAGATGAAAAGGGGGAGTAAAACTGCCGCCAAATCAGTTGCTATGGAGGGGAGAGCCCTTCCCAACATCGCGTAAAGCGCTCCATGCACCCCTACCAGCGACATTAACGCGTCAGTAAGAAAGTCGCGAAGTAGCGGATGTCACTTCTTAGTTGCTGTCGAAGTAATATTATTGCCCTCCTTAATGGTAAAATCGATGGCAAACATGATGATGCATGATTGAACAATCGTTGTCTAACTTTCTGTGGAATTTATTGCGGGTTTCAGTCACTTTTTTAGGTCAATTAAGCAAATTCGTTCTAGCATCAAGACATGCGCGAAATGGCGCGCTAGGCTCATCACATGATGGCTCCAACGAAGAAGAGCGCGCCTAATAGGTTTCTCGGTATGCACTACACCAAGTGCTGTGAGAGTAAAATAAAATGGCACCAGCCTAATAAAGAGCGCGAAGAAATGACTGTATTTTTACCCTCATCACTTATAAAAACATGCTAAGTGATTTATGTGGCGATAAGCTTGTTTCTGTTAATGTATATTGATTAAGCAGGCTGTTCAGAAGCTGTAGACCGAACCAGCTGGAAAATGCTCCAGTAAGTGAAGTGCGCCTTCCCGCCATGCCGCCTCGGTCGCTCAGTCACCTGGGTCTAGCGAAGCGTACTTTACAGCAAAGCCAGAGCGGCGCGCTCCAGCGCTGTAGCAGACGACGCGAAGCGCCTCCCCTGGGTCCGTGTGCGCCTGCGCCGCTTCGCTTCGATGCGCCGCCGCGCCGGACGCACTGGCGCCCCGCGGAGCGCGGCCACGGTGAGCCGTGTTCACCCTAAGAGTGGACGAGCCTGTACATGAGCGTGACGGGCAAGTTTTAACCTGTCAATCTGTCAACCATCTTGTACTGGATTATATAAGCACCATATGGGCCGGCATAGCGCAGCGACATTATTATAGTGCTATTCCTTTTCGCGCTTCCTCAGTAGTTTGACCGGAGATCCGCCTACGTTATTTCCACGATCGGCCGGCCGCCAGCGGTGGTCGATAAGAAAGCAAAAGGCTCCGTACATTAAAGCAGTCAAGTTAGGGTCCCAAGCCTTGCCTTCAATGACTTGGGCCAGCAATTGTTTGTAGTAGCCCCAGGAGCTCTCATGGAAGCTATTTCACAAATCTTAGCACTTTCCTGTTTTTTTTTTACAGTGAAGCTATCTATGACTTAGTACACGAGATTTTATGGCGTCTGCACGGAAAAAACTCTGCCCTAAAATGTGAGAGTGAAAGAGCCAACAACAAAAGCAAACGCATATCACCGCTCGAGCCGGAGCTTGGTGTAACGGCCACCTGTGCCTAAACCGTCGCTTCGTCGCAGCTGTGTGTCTGTGAATGTACGACGTAGTACATGACATAGTGTGCGCCTGATAAGGCGACCAAGTTTTCGTACCTACGAGAAGCGACAGCGAGAGCAGCGGCGGGAGAGAGACCGTCGACGTCGTGCCAACCCGGCGGCCCGAGAAGAAGAGCGTGCCCGCCATGTGGTACGTAAGCGACGAGCAACAGCCGACGACGCATATCGCGACGCCCAGAATGCCGCAAAGAGACTTCGACTCCACGAGGGCATGGTGCCGGAATTCGACTGCGCCTACGCAACGCTCCAAAGAGACTTTCTCGATCGCAACTTAAGATCATGCTGCCAAGTATGTGATCGCCTGTGGTTCGATAACGACCTCTGGGAAATCAACAGCATACGGGCGGAAGAGCGACGGCAGAAGACGGTGGACGTGCTGACGCGGTGCTTGCCCGCTGAGAACGCTGGAGAGTTTCGAGTGTGCGGCACATGCAAGGAGCCTCTGTAGAATGCGTGTGCAGAGGCTCTGCTGAAGGGTTCGGTTGCACGTTTCTCGACGACGAATGGTTACGTGTACCAGCATGTGCCAGTGCATCTTCCGAAGCTGAACGCGGATAGGATCAACCTCGCCGGTCATCGATCTTCACAGAGTGTAATGGCTTATGAATTTTATTCTTCTTGAGTAGACTACCTGGCCGGGAGCATGACGCTCCAGCCACCACTTCGCAGCCTTGATACCATGCAGTGACGGGAGATCATGTCGCCTGAGTTCATTCGACTAGGATGCTGCTTACACGGGTAATTTTCTGATTACACGTCGCCGAGCACTATTTCTTACATTTCTTTCTATCAGCCATCGCTCGCTTTGTCATTGTAGAACATGTGGCATTCAACATTTTAAAAAGTTCACCGAAGGTTACGATACTCCGTAATGCGAAATTTGATCGCAGCTCTATTCGTGTTTTTATTTCGCCATATATTGACTGGCGCGGACAACCTGTCTCCTGCGGCCGATTGCAAACGAAGCGAAGTGTGGTGCGACTGTCTTGTTAATCGGGAGATCGCGAGAGGCAGCGCGCAGGGTGACGCGGGGGTGCGAGTCACAGTGGCCGCCGCAGACTGACCTCCGCTCATGCAGCGCTTTGTTTCCATACAGACGACACGCGCCACTCTGGCGCCATGTCGTAGCCATCGTCGCCACACAGCCCATATTGCACGGCACTACGCTTTTCTTATCACGCTTTCGTTCCAACAACGTTAGCACACCAGACGTTAACACACAGTGTAGCTTTCACGTATTTTAGAGGTTGGCGAAATACGGCTTAATAATAGGGCAGAAATCGCCCACTTTTTTGTCCAGCAATTGGCGGTGCGAGTTTGTTCCACACCTTTATTGTTGTTGGGAAAAATAGATATTTGAACATATTCTTGTCGCCAGTATGTCCAAATAATCTGACTGTTTTTGTGTAATGGCTTCATATGCACTTCCTGTGGGGCAATCATTAACGCTCCCATCATATGACGAAATTATAACGCACCTTAAACCTACTACTTTGTTCTTCATGTGACATGCATGGGTATAGGCGTGATCGCCGATAGCGGTCGCTTACTGTAGGGCCCCTACCGCAATGGTTAAATATAAACTAGGAGCTCTTATTGGAACAATGGTCCCAAATTACACCTGTATCTTTTAACTTGGGGCGTGCTATAGACATTTAGGAATGTATAATTTATCACAGCCGTAGGGTGCTGCAAGTGCCTTCAGAAAAACTATATCACTTTAAAAAACCACGTGACTGAATTTCCCACGTGGTCAGGATGGCAGAGATGGAACGCGCGCTTAAAAGCGACAAAGGACAAAGGGTACAGACGCCGGTGGTCCAGGCCCCACTGAAAGCGGCACAGGCGACTGCTTCTCGCGAGAGCGAGAGCACAGCTATAGAGGTGGAGAATCGGGGGAAGCTTAAGAGGCCGCCATCGGCGGATGAGGGAGCTAATGCAAAAAGAGTGGCAGAAACTTCAACGGCGGACACGCCGCAGCCAGTCGTTAAAGTCACTAGTCTTAGGGGGGAAATGTCTGCCCTTGCGGACAGAATAGGAAAACTGGAGGAAAGACAGGATAGGTTGGAAGCTCGGGTCGACAGGATCGAAGCCAGACTAGACAAGATTGAGGAGCGTCTTGACGCCTTCACCGATGACATGCGGGCTTTCCAAACACAGGTTATGGGCATGTTTCAACAGCTTAATGCTACGCTACAGGCTAGATTGCCTCCCGTAGTCGGCCAAGCGCCGATGTTAGTAAACCTAGTGCCTAACCATGGCCCCTCGCCAGCAAATTGAGGTTTGGCAGTGGAACTGCAGGGGCTTCCGTCGCAAGCGGGGGAACCTGCAATTGCACATACAAAATCTGGACAGTAAGCCTGACATTATAGCTTTGCAAGAGGCTAGTGGCTGGGTGAAATTACCGGGATTTAAGGCATTTACACCGCTAGAGATTGATCGGGGGGGTGTATCGAGCGTCTTCACGGCCGTACTAGTCCATCGCAACGCCACGGCGATTCAGCATACCATAGATAGCAGCAGAGAGGACTACGTCCTGCTAGAGGTTCTGCCCAAAAGAAAGGACGATAAGAGTCTCTTTGTACTTAATGTATATTCTTCTCCTAAAGATAAAGGGCTGGGCTTGCCAGACCTCTTGATAAAGACGCAACGGCTAGCGGCTAGGGCTCAACTCATCGTGGTTGGAGATTTCAACGCGCCTCATCCGGAGTGGGGCTACATCCGAGCCACTCCAAAGGGAAATAGGCTTTGGCGGGTAGCTCAGGACCTACAATGGACAACCTTGAACAACCCGCTAGATCATACGAGGATAGGCAACAGCGTTAGCACAGACACCTCTCCGGACCTCACATTTGTTAAAGGTATTAGGGATGCAAAGTGGGTAAACACGGGACAGCCACTGGGCAGTGATCACTATATCCTTTCCACGGTATTTAGTGCTGCTAAGCACAAAGACAGGGTAAAAGGAACTAGAGTGACGGATTGGGACAGATTTCGGAAAGTCAGGAAAGACACAGTGAGCGGGGAAATCGAGGACTTGGGAGCCTGGGTTGAGGCGCTCAAGCAGGACGTGAAGGGTACGACAGCAGAGCTTCCGACGGTGGACGAAGGTTTTACGGCGGACTCTAGACTGTTACACATGTGGGAAGCGCATGCGAGTCTCCTTCGGAGATGGAAGAAACAAAAGCATAATGGGGTCCTCCGTAGGAAGGTGGCCAAGCTAGAACGAGAAATCGAAACCTACACGTTGGACTTGCAGTGCAAACAATGGGGTCAGATTTGTGACAGGATGAATGGGCAATTCGGATGCAAAAAAACATGGCAGTTGTTGAGGCACCTTTTAGATCCGGCGGCAACCAAATCGGCGCAGAAGGGTCAAATGGCTAGGTTAGTTCATCAGTATCAAGGCACGACTGGGGAGTTCATTCAAGAACTCCGAAGTCGTTACATAAACGGCGAGGCGGGCGGTTTCTTGCCGGATTACTCGGGAGAGGAAAACCTCGAATTAGATGCGGACTTTACGGTGGCGGAGGTGGAGTTTGCAATGGGGCAGCTTCGTACTACGTCGGCAGCGGGTCCAGATGGGGTTACTAATAAAATGCTGAGGAACCTGGATTTCAAGTCAGTGGGGGCGCTCACGGACTTGATGAACAAATATTGGGCTGCCGGGGAGATCCCGGCAGAGTGGAAGCATGCTAGGATTACATTTATTCCTAAACCAGGGAAGAAGATCTGTATTGAGAATCTTCGACCCATCTCGCTGACGTCCTGCTTGGCCAAATTGATGGAGCATGTGGTCCTCAACAGGCTTCAGGGTTATGTGCGAGGACAAGGAGTTGATACCTAAAACGATGATTGGCTTCAGGGCTAATTTATCAACGCAGGACGTCATGATACAGCTCAAAAACGACGTGGTTGATCCTGGGTACGGCACGGGCACGAAGGCTATCTTGGGGCTCGACCTCACAAAGGCCTTTGACAATGTCACCCATGAGGCAATATTAAGGAACCTATCGGACATAGGACCGGGCGGTAGAACCTTCCGATACATCAGATCATTTCTGGAGGATAGGACTGCGGAGATTGTAGTCGGAGAATTTAAATCGGATCCTTTCACGTTGGGGGGCAGGGGGAAACCACAAGGGTCGGTTTTATCGCCGTTCTTGTTTAATCTCGCCTTGATCAAGATACCGCCCAGGCTGGCAATGATATCGGGACTTAAACATACATTTTATGCGGATGACATTACTCTATGGGTAACAAAGGGAAGCGACGCACAATTGGAGGAAACTTTACAACAGGCAGTGGATATTGTGGAGGAGCTAGCGGGGGAGGCAGGACTCTCGTGCTCTCAGCCCAAGTCCTAGCTTTTTGTGCTTAGGGATAAACCAAGAGGGATACATGCGAGACACTATGTGCCGCCACCACCGCTGAAGGTGAAAGTGGGGGGTGCACCGGTCGCTGAGGTCCAAACGATCAGGATCCTGGGGCTGTATCTGCAGACTAACAGGAAGAATAGGGAGGCCTTGGAAAGGCTCAAAAATACTGTCAATGCTACCGTGAGACTTATCAGGAGAATCGCCAATCGTAAACAAGGCGTCAAGGAAAAGGACTTGTGTAAGCTGGTACAGGCGTTTGTGCTCAGTAGAATAGTGTATGCGACGCCTTATATGAAGATGGATGCGACGGAGAAAGGCAAGGTGGAGGCTATGATTAGACAGGCGTATAAGGCGGCCCTTGGGTTGCCTAACAATACTTCCACCTAAAGGCTGCTGGGATTAGGGGTGCACAACACCTTGGAAGAACTGCGGGAGGCACACTTGGCGATGCAACTCAGTAGACTTTCCAAAACGATAGTAGGGAGGGATATATTGGAAAGGATCGGCATTGGAGTTGATCCTCCAGCTGGGGACATGAAAATTCAGGTGAAGCGAGAAATGCACAAGGGCTTGTACATAAAACCTTTACCTAAAAATATGCATCCGATACATCACGAGAACCGTAGGAAGGCAAGAGCCAGAGCTTTACATGCTAAGTACGGGAAGTACAACGGGGCGGTCTACGTAGATGTCGCCGAGTATAAGAACAAGGACGCATTTGCAGTTGCGGTGGTGGATGGGCGGGGACGCTTAGTCACCTCTGGATCAGTCAAAACCCGCTCCTCAGAAACTGCAGAGGAGGCGGCGATAGCGCTAGCTATAGGTAATACTGAGGCTGACCTGATTTTCAGCGACTCTAAAACAGCCATCCGAAATTTGACGAGGGGCAGAATCTCTGTCACAGCGGCAGGATTACTAAATCGGGCCACGGGGCGAGGGACTACGGAGGTGGAAATTGTCTGGGTACCGGCCCACTCTGGGAACCCTGGGAACGAGGCGGCTCACATGAATGCTCGAGGTTTCGTCAGCCGAGCAGGTGAGCCGGACGTTCCAGGGAGGTCCACGAGAGATGGGCTGGTGTCCTTTCACGACATTACTAACCATTACAAACTTGAGCGGAGAATTTACCCTCCACCGGACAAGCAATTGGTGAAGGCGCAGGAAAGCGTCTGGCGAAGATTGCAGACGAGATCTTTCTATAACCCATACCTGTTAAACAAAATCTACCCGGACGTTCAGCCGGAATGCAAATGGTGCCAGGAACTGGCCACCTATGACCACATATTATGGAGCTGTAGCATAGCGCCGCCACCGGCGGATATTATGCGTGATCCTTCTCTCGAGCAGTGGGAGGCCGTGTTGGCCAGCTCAGACCCGGTCGTCCAGACCAGGACCGTGGAGTGGTCTGGACCACCCAGGTCGCCGTCAGTCATGAGCTGATGGCCATCTAGCACGGAATCGTCCGCACATGCGTTCTGACGAAAATAAAGTTTTTCCATCCATCCATCCACTGAAAAGTTAGTTTGAAAGACTCCGTTACACCTATGGTGCGTGCATTTTTGTACAGGTTGTATAAACACAAATGTAATTTCAACCAAGCAGTCATTAAAACTCAGACAATATGATCCCGTTCAAAGATCAACAGGGATATTGCTAGAGATCGCGTTCTTTTACAAACAGAAAGGAAGGCTACACAACCTAAAGCATGTAAATATAGCACGAAGGCTGAACCATGTAGTGCGACGGAACGAATGAACAAAACACAGCCTGGAAGGAGAGGGCGAAAGAGAGAAATGTGGTAATTCTACGTACCGTGGCCGCGCTTAGAAAGTTGAGTAGGAGGTAATTAATGAGCGAATAATAAACAGCGCTCATAAAGGCAATGAAGAAAAAGCCGGGATCCACGAGGATAAAATTAAGAGCGGCATAAATGAAATCTTACTTCCTTCTAAGTAAGGCATGTTCGGTGCGCACAAATGCTCCGGCACGCTAACTGCGGCCCGTAAGCGGACGTTAAGGTGCCTGTGTGGGAAGGCCTGGCATTTTGGGCCGCACTCGTGTCATTATTGTTCGCGCGGAAAAGTCCCCGCCCACTCTTAAAGCACCACGGCCCATGCTAGCCGCGACGACATGAGCAGTTAGCACTCGGAAGATTTACGCATGACTGACTTAATTAAGGCTACCGGTTCTGGCTTGGCCGCGCTGTAAAGTGAAGAGAAAGAAAAAAAACTGTCGGACTCGGACCCGCCGACGACGTCTGTCGCAAGCTAGCTGAAGTGGGCCGCGTATTGTACATAGTATGTCAAACAAGTTTGACACTGAACTGAGTGCATGAACAATGTGCCCTTTGAAAGGGGAAATTTGATTTTGGTAGTGTCTGCTCTTTCTCTATCATTAATAGGCTTATGCTTCATGCAAAAATGAGGGATGCGAGAATGTCACATGCGTGGGTGAGTTCATCGGTGTCAGTATAAGCGAAGTGAAGCACGTTATCGTATATGTTCCGCCAGCTAATTAGCCACCCAATTGACAACGCACTAACGAACTTTAAATGCAGTGCATCGGCTAGGTATATTGCAATTTGAAGCGTGCAGCTTTGAATGAAGACAATAAGAAGGCGTTTCTACATATTCGGAATAGCGATGCTGCAAGGCGCGGTGACGCAATAATATCATGCTGACTGGATGGCGAAAACTGAAACAGTGCGGACAGGAAGCGCAACTTCGATATGGAGATAATCAGCCTTCGTCGCTAATATAGCCTGTCAGCGTCACCATACCACCGTGCCTTGGCAGCAATCGTTCATGACATTTGGTCAGATATACTGAGACACGCCAACCCGGCGCCAAAAGCGTGGTAGCATTACGCGGCCAAACACTGCGCCACCTATGACAATCGAATGTATCGATATTGTGATTCAGCCCCTCATAAAAATGATTTCAGACACTCTGTATTTTGTCTATCCACTGTATATTGCAGACTACTTTACTTTCTTAGACGCTCGTCCTTATTTCTGTATAACCCCTATATACTGTCACGAAGTATATTTCATTTAGCCCATCGCGGTCGATTAATTTCGGAGTGGGCTGCTCACAAAACTTCCATCCGCATTAGTCGACTATAAGTTTAACGTCTAACATCCATAAGATAACCTAGAGGCAATCTATGCCTAAAGCACCGCATTTCGCACCTCTCAAGTTGGAGCTTATGGTGCACCAATTTGAGCCTTGTAACTGGTCTTTTTGGAAAATATAAACTAAATGTTGTGCAGCACGCTTGAAGGAACCTTCAAATTTCGAAGTTTAATCCTCATCGAGCGTCAGGAGCAGCTATACTTCCTTTGACTGCAGGACTGAAGCCCTAGAGTTAACCTTACATTTAATCTATAGTTAACCTGACTGATAGTTTACTCTATCCTATCTCCCTGCCAACTTTTAAATCTCACCACTCCATCTTGTTTTCTGCCCTCCTCGAGTGCAATTTCCTAAAACTGTTGTATTGAAATGAACTATTGAATAGGCTTGAGAAGAAGTTCATTTGATTATCTTTACAGTTAAGCGTTGCTGTGGTGTTATAACGATGGCCGTCATGGCAGTGCGCACCTTGGTGTACTTCTGGACTGCAACATCGTTTACATACAGAGAGTGCTGGCGTAGTGAGGTGGCGTTCGTGGCTTCACCTTGATTCATAGGTCAATTCAATTATGGAGTTTTACGTGCCAAAACCACGTTCTGATTACGAGGCACGCCGTAGTGGAGGACCCCGGAAATTTTGACCACCTGGGGTTCTTTGACGTGCACCTAAATCTAAGTACACCGGTGTTTTCGCATTTCGCCCCCATCGAAGTGTGGCCGCCGTGGCCGGGATTCGATCCCGCGACATCGTGCTCAGCAGCTCAACACCATAGCCACTGAGCAACCATGGAGGGTGTTTCACAGGTACCTTTTGCGCCCGTATGTTCTTTAGAATTCCTGCAGATTGTTGTAGTGCTCATTTGAAAGTCTGTCTCCTGTAAAAAAAAACGAAAAAAAAAACTGGAGGCTTAAATAATGACCTTAATGCCGACACTTTTTCAACTCTTACTCATGTTTTATGCATAACGTGACGTATGTACACGCATATTCTGCTTAATTTAGCATATAGCAAGCATGATACGCGCGGGTTCCGCTTTGGTGGCTCACGTTACGGTCTTAAGATGACACTCCAGTATAGCCAATCATCGGCACATTCTATCAATCTTCAGCAAGCCACGGCAAGATTACTGGAAATAAGAAGCGGCGATTGTGGCGAATACACGGTTTTGCCTACTGGCTCGCTTACTGAAGGAAGTATTTAAAAACTTGCTCAACCAATGTAAAAACCCTCCAAAGAAAATGCACAGCTATCTTACTGAGATACATGCGTTTATTCATAGATGGTTGTAACCACTTCGATAAAAAACACGTTCCAAAAGCATATCGATCATTTATCTACCTCATGTACAGATTACTGTCACCAGCGCTTGATCACTTCACGCATACATTCTCCTCATGTAGAAATTCCAAGCAGTCTGAAAACCTCTGCACGCAAACTGAATAATCGCCCAATATCACTAACACGCGTTCCCGGTAAGCTACTAGAACACATAATATTTTCAAACGGAGAAAATCATTTGGAAACCAACAAGTTCTTCTTTAAACATCAGCATGGTTTTAGAAAAGGACTAGCATGTGAAACGCAACTAATCCAATTGACTACAGGTATTTTAATAAACATGAGTACGGGCCCACACACAGATTCCATTTTCACAGATTTCGCTAAGGCTTTCGATCGCGTTGCTCATTGCCGTCTTATAGCTAAACTTTCACGCTTAAACGTCGATTCCCTAACAGTATCTTGGACAAAAAATTTCTTGTCATTCCGTAAGACCATTCCCCATTATCGATAACTTTATTTCCAGTATCAGCGATGTAACAGCTGTTGTACGACAAGGAAGCGTACTCGGACCATTATTTTTCTTATCTATATTAGCGACCTGCCATCCGAAATAACGTCATCCATTCGCTTGTTCGCAGACGACTGTGTGATATTTCATCAAATCTGCTCACCTTCCGATTGCGTCGCTCTTCAACGAGATCTTTACCGTATTACTAACTGGTGCTCTTCTTGGCAAATGACCCTGAACACAGACAAATGCAAACTAATGACGTTCACCCGCAAAAAGATATTTTCCGCTTTCGATTACTCACCGGATAAGAACCCCGTCACATGCACCAACTCATACAATTCCACAAATGGAATTCGCAGCCCCTATCTGGTCACCTCATCAAGCTTGCCTAATCGCGACCCTCGAGTCAGTCCAAACCGGGACCGCCCGCTTCATTGTCAGAGATTATCACCGCGACTCTAGCGTGACTAGCATTAAGTCATCTTTATCACTCTCATATTTTGAATCAAGAAGAATCACAGCATTGCTTTGTCTGTTTCACAAAATAGTCCGTAGCACGCGCTCGTCCACCCTGCCACTCACTCGTCCATCTGGTACATCTCGCCGTCTGCATAATCACCCCAGTTTCCAGCGTATCTATGGCCGAACCAATGCTTTCAATTATTCCGCGTTAATACGTGCCATTCAGTGTTGAAATCACCTACCAAACGACATAGTTTACATTCTTGACCCTATATCCTTCAAAGCATGCTTATGCATATTATTTCCATAATTCATCACAAGCCACCTTACTGCGCACCTAATTACCTTTAGCGAAGGTGTATAGTTCTTTTGTTTGCTTGTTTTTTGTTTGTTTGTTTTGTATTGCGTTAACACTGTTACAGACTTGTTCTTTCACCTTCACCAGCTACAATTTGTATTATGTCTTTGTGCTCCTTTCCGTTTGCTAATTCCTTGTATCCTCCGCTCGGTAGCCTGTAAGGTAAATAAATAAATAAAATAAATAAATAAATACATAAATAAATAAATTTTGTACATGAGAGACGCAGCTGTTTTTAGGCTGGTTGTGCTCAGAAATTCATATCAGATGAGACCCTCCTCCTACAACAACGCCAAAAAATGTGGAGCATACAAAACTTTCGTTTTGATCTATCTGTACCGTAGAAAGTAGTTGTAAATACACAGAAATGTCGAAATTGGCAGCAGCGCGTAGTTTTCAGGGCCATGCGCGCAACCTCTCAGACTTTCAAAGTCCGAATCATGTAGCTTTCGTTGCCATGAGTAAATCTGCCGTCAAGAGTACTGAATTTTCACGAAACCCTGGAACAACAATTCGTGCACGTGCTCTGCAGATGCACCGATAGCCAGTCACTATAACGAGCGCAGAAGAGATACGAGTCTACAAAAGAGTACGCATTTGGGCTGGTTGGTTCATGATTACGAGCAATAAAAACAGCGCTAAACGACGGGACAAGCGAAGGGACACAGACAACAGCGCTGACTAACAACCAAAGCATCTTTATTCCTTCAGTCAGCATATATATACTCCGCCGCTATCTGAAACCACAGAATCTACAAAGTTGGGCATGCGCAGGGGGAATTGCAATTAATGTGATAGGAAAGCAAGCTTCGGATATAAGGCGTGCGCGTTTATCACGATATTTTGACAGATAGGTTACACCTTCGAAGATGGCGGCAAGCCATCTTTCGAAGGTGTAACCTATCTGTTCACTTATCACTATTCTTGTCCTATCTTATTCGTAACGTATCTTATCACTAACTTATCTATTCACTTATCACTTATCGCAGACTGAATGTCAAATCCTGCGCTTCCCAAACATCAGCGGACTGCCTCATTCGGTCTGAATTTAACATTTAACTACAAGAAAGACAGAGAGGGCGAGCAACCAAACGTATTTCTTTCTTTCCATCATCTTTTTTAAATGTAGTAGTTTGAACTTCAGCGTGCCAAAACATTTAATGACGAGTCCACATCACTCCTTCTAACATCATTGCCAACATGGTCGCTAAAACACGATTGTGTTGGCTGATATTTGCTACATATTTTCCGTAATAAAGCAACAGATTGTTTTCTTATTCCCAAAGCTTTCGCCCATTTCTAAATCTACGTGTACTTAACTGCACTCTGTACTCACCGGCGTAGCTTTCCGATGCCGCGTGATGACGCTATTCAGGCCGTCGGTATACGGCGACATCCGGTTAAATGCGCTCTATTGGGGCTCGCGTTTTTAATTGGCTAGGCTAATAATTTCTAATCAACCACTCAAGTAAAAACTTGAGGAGCTGATTATCTTATCTAGATGTTCCTCCATCGACTCGGGAAATTTTGCGTCCGCGCAAGTTCTACTTACCGTTAGGATGCTTTCCTACGAAGGGGAAACACGTGCAAGCACAGAGACCGGTATAACACAAATTCAAAAATGTTTTTCTTGCTTAAAGCAAAAAGTAATTTGATAAAGGTTTCTCAGTTTGTAGATAATTAATGTTTCTAATAAATACACAATTTAGCGTATTTTTACCCCGACCACCTCAATTCTAAGTTTTTGACTAAACATAGGCTAAAGCTAACATTTTTGCAAATTTGTCGTCAGCTGTACAGGCCATTTCACGTTATATTCGTCCCAAATTATTGTTCACTCACAGTACAACTTGCTGGCAATTAGTTACTTTGAAATTTAACCTTTCGGTAAAAATTATCTTTCTGCAAAAGAATTCCCAATATGCTCCAAATTTTGCATATTTAGTGCCGTATAAAAAAACTCACGGAAGCGTAAAAATTGATAACACCTTTTTTAAGTGAAAAGTCTATCTTCATTCTCAAGGGGCGTGTGCTCGCCTTATTTAAGAAGAGAACATTTTTTCACAATGTGTTTTACAAATAATACTTTCGAGCTTTCTAAAAAACTTCACATGTTCCTAGCGGTGCTGAAGAATTTTTTTTTTTCGCAAATATGTATTACAGAAAGACTTCTTTCTTTAAATAGATAGCCCTCAATTTTTTTCAAAGAAATCGCTCATGGTCGAGCGCCAAGGCTGGGACAGTTGGCGTGGAATGATCCAGTTACCATGTTTCCGGCTTGCTTTTCCTTGCTGTACATACCTGCCGGCCCATGAACTTAAAGATCCGTAAAGATCCCGAGGACTTTGGGGAAGGAGGAAGGTTAGCATGCCTTTATAAAGACTTTTATCTGAGCACACACCATATGTGGCATACATAAGCACTTTATTAGCGATGATTTAGCTTTGGACGGCGCCTAGAAGCAGCTGCAGAATTGTCGCAGCCGAGACTGACGAGCACACATTGTTGTTAAATGACAGGCATTTCCTCAGTGACATTGCTGCCGCTTACCTCGCCTGCTTTAGCACAACCACAAAAATGGCAGCGCAAGGTACCGTCATTTCTTTTTTGCATGTATATATATATATATATATATATATATATATATATATATATATATATATATTTTCCAATGTGGTCCCGCCCCGTGTTTAAACAGCTCTAGGCTTTTTCGCGCAACTAATTTATTTTTCGTAAGACATGGCGTAACATTCGCAAATCGTAGAATGAGTCTAAACTCATGAACTTCACGCCAAATTTAGGAGCGTTGGCAGGTACGGCTGTATTGCCTGAAACTTGTCAATACACTATGTTTTTATTTTGTATTATTTAGATTGGAAAGCGAGCAAAAACTTCAGCATGTACATTGAGTTGTGGGCTTGGTTCGATCGAAGCTTCGTGTCAACACGCTTCTTTTCACTCAGCTTCAGTACACTTGAGGAAAAACGACTTGACGCATATGGCTTCAGATAGTTGCAGTCTATATAAAACGTGCGATGCTCGCTTGTGGAATAACTTGGCTTCGAACAGAGATAATTGTGGCAGACAGCATTTAGCGCTGCTCATTATATCACCAAAGGGACGTAAAAGATGGATTACCAATACGAGCGAATAGGATTTTTTGATACAATACCTCATGAATACAGAACAGGCTTTCGTGCGTAAATTCTATTTCCCTATCTAGTCATTTGTTGGGTGGGTGAGTGAAGAGTCATGGATAACTACTGCAAATATTTCTATTTCCTTGTGAGCAGATACCAGAGCAAAGTTCATAAGAAGTGGGATAATGTTTAGACGTCTCTATGGTAATAGGTAAAAAAAGGTGAGCTGCGGCATGAGATGAGTAGTCTTTCTAAAACATTTTACTTGCTCTCCGAAGCTGTCCAAATCTGATCCTGCATTCCCAAAGCAAATAATACACTATACTTGTTCGTAAGAAATGGCGCTGGCCAATTCTAGTAGTGAACAAATCAAAGAAGCCTGGCCAATGATGAACACTTCTTAGACGCAAGAAGCTTGGAAAATGGGGCCCTTGAGGTAGAATGCAGTGTTTTCTGACTAGGGCCACTGCTACGCAACAAAACTTTAAAACACGTTGACAGCATGCAACTATGAGGGGTTGTCTCATAGGCACCCGTGTCAAATAATTAGGTGTAGGAGAAAAGAAGCACAATGTCAACCTTTTTTAGTTAAAATTTGTTCCAGTGGTAAGCATAATAAATTATGCGATACAGAATTACAGGCGAGCTCAAACTAAATTTTAGTCATTGCTTGTTGATTAACAACTCAAGCACATTTATACCAATTCTACAATTGATCTTGGAAAGATCCTGAAAACTTGTCCACTAGTGGAAATTTTGAGGCTAGCATCAGTTCCAAAATATTTCTCTTCCTCTCCAAGTCAGTGAATAAGTAAAACATTTCCGCGCGTATTTTGGTCCCGCAGTGCTTGCGGAAGGATCTGTTGAAGAAGTATTCTAAACGTCTATCATTTTTGGTAAACCAATGTGATCGTTTCTCTAATCCTCCTAGGTTTATTAAATTACATGAATGAATTATTGATGGGAAATCAATGAAGAGGTAGGTGCATTAGGTGGCGCTGGTGGCTTAACGTCGAGAGGTGAACAAAAGTGCAAGATGTATTGGAAAAGTGTGAAGACATAGCTAATAATGTGAACCTCTCTTTCGCTGAAACAGCTTGCATATGCTTAAATTGAAAGATAAGATTGCCCGCATATTTCACGAGCCTTAATTACTCGCTTCAGAGTCCATATATGGCTACTTTAGAGCTGCTTCGACATGTTTTCCGCTATGTAAACTTTGTTTATGCTTTAACACTGACACATGTGCATGGGCGAGTTAAAGCATAGCTGTGGCAACTGCGTATCTCCGCTCCACAGATGGTGTGCTCAAGGGCGGCGTGACTCCCGGAATATATACTTTCTGAACGTACTTGAATGCGCCTACTTATAGTCCTACGCGTGATTTTTCGGCCCACCTGTGCTGCTGTTCGTTCGGTATGGTCTTGCTTTGAATTGTTTCTACTTGTAGTTTGCGCGTTGCGTATATTTAGTAGTTGTGTCAGTTGGCATTGACAGTCGTCAGATAGGCGAGGCCTGGTGCATGCTGTTTACTCCAAGGCAGCGTCTTGGACCTTGTTAAAAAACTCAGAAATGGACAAGAATAAGGGACGCGCAACGCTTGCTTTTTGAGTGCGCGTGTTCCTGGGGTGTGAGTAGAAGAAACATCAATAGAAACAGATGCCTTCGTTGTAAGCTCTCGTTATGCCACATGAAATCCGCCAAGTATACGACATTTCACGAGGAGATTCAAGTCTCTCCATGCTGTGTTTTCGCCAGTTTGGTTGCTTGAATCGGCTGGGGAGTCGGGAAAGCTGGAACGAACGCGAGCGCGTGACACAGGGGCTCGCCTACCGCTGAGCAAAGCTTCTAGCGGCTTGACGTGGAAACTGCGAAAAGCGCTTAGTCGCTCGCTTAATACTACGAAGACCTGAGCGAAAACACGACGCAGCAAAGTGAATGCCATTTTACACTTGCATCCACGGCCCTCTTCTGTTTTCTTGCCGGGGTCTTTCGGCGGCTAGGTCACAATTGTGCTGTTGTAGAACGCTGAAAGCTAGACGAAGGGAGAGGGAGGTACCGCCGCGTTGGTGCCAACCTAAGTAAGCCAGTATGACGGACATTCGATGCTAGCAATTCGCCGAAAGTGGCACAGCATCAGGGTCAGCGTATAGTCGCCGTGTCGCAGCTGTATTTTTCTTTTACTACGTTTTCATTCCGTATGTTTGATGATGGTTTCTTGTCGATCATTAGCCACAGTGAAATCCTATAGCTTTTCTAATCTCCGGTAACTGACTGCTGTAATCGATTTCTCTGCTCTTCTTTCATACGCATTTTCCGCTGTGCACCGGAGTCTTTGGCCTGCTGCACTGTTTTCTTATACACTAACGAATTCTTCAATGCATATTACGTGTGCCAATATCCTTGATCACTGCTATATGTACCGCGATATTAATGATATTGATCACCACATGATAATTTAACGCTATGATATCCTCATTGCTGATATATCTTTCAATTATAAACGTCCTCCCTTAAACTATAGGTGCCACATAAATTACAGCGAAGCTGTATATGGCTAGGGTTCCGCGATTATTTCGTGTCCGCCAACAAATCTGCGTGTGGAAAAACTCAGCTCCCGAATTTTATGCAAAATCGCTTCATTCTATGCAAAATCGTATATGTCTCATCACTTTGATATGCATTTTCTGTAGATTAGTTATCAACAGGCACCATTTTCAAGACAAACAGACTCCCAGAACAGACAGACAGACAACGAACTTTATTTAATTTAATCCTGAGGAGCTACTGTCAGGACCTGCTAACGGGAAGCCATTGTAGCCGCTGGCCGCGCCCACGTAAAGGACAGAACGCCGTGACGCTCCGCTCTTTCCTGGGCCCTCTGGATAGCCTGGGCTTGCTTTCGGAGTACCGTGCTTCTGAAGATGATTTTTTTTTTTGCTTGCCTAAAGGGTTATGAGTCATACATTGTCTCACGTGACGGACTAATTTCTCTTTTGGTAGGATTACAAATGCTTACGCATTTAATAGCAGAGGTGATGCGAGAATGTGTGTGCGTACCTATCGTTACGATGACCACCGATCAAGACGATAAACGCATATCCAAGTAAGGAGACGCATAAGCTCTTGCATAGAAAGAAGCTAATGGTACGAACATGGTCCTACTAAGACTATCGACTAAGGCACACCGATCAAGAAAACGTGTGTGTGTTTGTGTGCCGCCGATCAAAAGCGCCAATGAAAATAAAAGTATGTGCGGGTGTGTGTGTGTGTGTCTTTCTCCGGTATGACCGTCATCGCCACTCAAGAGAAAAAATAATTTGCTCATACCTCTGATTCTGTGTCACCTCTACGTCGTGTGCTAAACAGCTTCGCTGGTAATCCAGCTTCACAACAGTGGAATGGAGCGTCAGCTTTTTTGTCTGCTAAACTTCATTTTATAAGTAGACGTTACTCTCACGCCATATTTATCCTGATCGAACGTGAAATCACCAGTGTTTGCACCAACCCCTCAACGTTATTGGAAATATTTCCACTGTCATTCACTTATCATACCGACTAATGTACGCAAGTCAATTTCTCAGACATTTGTTTCATCCAACTCCTATTCGCCTCCTGTGCAGTATGCGCCTTCATCGTAAGTAGTTAGGTGATATCATCTATTCAAAACAAACATGCTCGGTGTATGTCCGGTAATTACAAATACTATAGCTCAACCATAACGAAATTTGATATGATATTTCAATTCTTCCGTTAAGCACCCATCGTTGACATTATCACTGTTTCACAAATACATCCACAGCACCATAACATCCCCGCTAACCGTAGTAATCCCAGCTTGCACAAATCGTAGCTTCCATAATCGCCGCTAGTAGAAGTGAATCCACGAAAGCCAGCCTTCAACTTATCCAGAATTCCACTTACCATCAACTCATGGAACAACCTGCATGATAATACCATCATTGAACCAAACAAAAGTACAAAGGAAAGTTATGCCAGTATTCTAACACGTATTTTTTTTCAGTTTTGGTGGAGGCCTGTTGAAAGATTTCGCCTTTTTCAGATCTTTTCAGAGGTTGCTTCTTGCATTTTATCAGGAGAATTAAAGTTGGGTTCAGAGCTAACCATTCACTCAAGCGTCTCTGTATAGTGCACTTTTGCGATGCGAATAAGTACGGCGGGCACTCTACTTCTTTTGTTTCCAACTAACCCTCGTGAGAGATAGCAGCATTTCAAGAAAAAAGTGGTTCCAACAGGTCTCGCTCCTTACTTCCGGAGACAGCCGTATATTTCATCGAGAGCTCCTGATGCGCACGCTATGTGCAAAATCGTTGCACAGCAGCGGCACCGTGCTAAAAGCATTCAACGAAGTGCACTGGAGTGCAATCCGCCATTTTCCTGCTACGTGGAGCAGTGGGCCTCTCGTGCCTGCACGCTGCGCTGACTAGATACGACCGTGTGCATAAAGAACAATGGTAGTGCCGTGGAAAGCTTGAACTGACGAACGCCAACACTCAGTCGTGGACACTGATGGAATGCATCAACGCAGTCTTCGCAGACAAATTTATTCAGTTGGGGAATGCAGCGCAAGGAAGAAAGGGTGAAAGAAAATATGGAAGACTAGACCCTTGGCTCTGTCTTCCTTGAGCTGCGTTCTCCGACTAACTACGAACCAACTCGTTCAAATCAAAGCCCAGACACATACAGTTTACTTCCCTGGCGAGATGCCAAGGCTGCACGCTCGCTTATTCATTGCCACAGCCTTCGACAGTCTATGCTTATTTTTTCCCGCATGGAAACAAGCAGGAAATAGTAGAGATAGTAGAAGAAAGAGGTCAAAGGGTAGCGGGAAGGAGGAAGGGAAGCAGAGATCAGGACGAGGTGCCGTAATCAGACCATGACTGCGTGCTGACTGGAACAGTACCAACTTTGTTTTCACTGTTCACTTTGCTCCAGACGTTCCTAAATGTATGCACCTATGTTCTTTTTTTTCATTTCGGTTTGCTTTCCTGTTCTGCTGGAAGGAAAAGGGCGCAATGCTCTGCAGTATTCTAGGTTCAGTGCATCCACGTAAGCTATTTGTCTTAAACACTGTTTGCTCTTTATATGCAGATACTTCATGTTCCTGACATCTCTTAGTTTCCAGTGACATACGACTACCGCCGTGGTTGCTTAGTGGCTGTGGTGTTGTTCTGCTAAGCACGAGGTCGCGGGATCCAATCCCGGCCATGGCGGTCGCATTTCGATGGGGGCGAAATGCGAAAGCACCCGTGTACTTAGATTTAGGTGCACGTTAAAGAACCCCAGGTGGTCCCAATTTCCGGATTTCCCAATACGGCGTGCCTCATAATCAGAAAGTGGTTTGGCACGTAAATCCCCATAATTTATTCCCATTTTTTTAACCTGTGAGTCTTGTTTACCGTGTTCAAATGGTCATAAACGCTTTCAGTCCTCAGTAAATTTTTGTTTCTGCCCATCTTCGTATCTCTCTGACACGTTGCATCAATTAAAGGCAAATCCATGTAACTGAACCAGATACACCTCTGAGTTCTCCCGCTCTTCACTTCACTTCACTTTATTACCTTAAAAACCCCATTAGAGGGGTATTACATAAGGGGTGGTTATTAAAATAAACATTAGAAACAGGCGTTCATCTTGAGATATGGGTGACAACAGCTTCAGTAAAGGCAGATGGGCTTGTAATGGCTGCGATGGCGTGTGGAAGGCCGTTCCAGTCCCTTGATGCTCGAATAAAAAATGATGCTTGAAAAGTGGTGGTCCGGGCACGTGCGCGTGCAACTTGAAGCGGATGACCGGTGCGATGAGATATGTATGAAGGGGGCGTGATGTACGGTGGGTGATTTAGGGAGCTGAAAAAAAATGAGCGGAAGAGAGAGAGGGTGGCAACCTGTCGACGGAAAGAAAGCGTTTCCAAGCCGGTTTGCGCTTTCATCGATGAAATGCTGATATCGTATGAATATGAAGATTGAATGAACCTAGTAGCGCGATTTTGCACAGCCTCAAGTGCATTTATGATATAAATCTGATGCGGATTCCAGATGGGAGATGCATATTCAAGTTTCGATCTTACCAATGATTTATAGGCCAACGCTTTTACTTGTTGTGGGGTATGACGCAGATGTCGTCTAAGAAATCCCAGTGATCTATTAGCAGCTGAGATGATGTTAGTAGCGTGCAAGCGCCAGGACAGATCACAAGATAGGATGACACCGAGGTATTTGAATGATTGGACTGATTCTATTGGAACATCAGCAATGGAATAGGTAAATGTGTGGGGGTTACGGCTGCGAGTGAAAGACACGAGTTTACATTTGTTAGGATTTAGGTTCATTAGCCAGCGATTACACCATTCTTGTACGTTATTGAGATCATTCTGGATGAGTGTGTGGTCAGATGTGTTAGTAACTTTGCGGTAGATTACGCAATCATCTGCAAACATGCGAATGTTACAGAATACATGCGTTGGTAGATCGTTAATGTAAATTAAGAAAAGAAGTGGTCCCAAGACGGATCCCTGGGGGACGCCTGATGTTACGGGGAGTCTGCTAGAATAATGGTTATTAACACAAACAAACTGAGAGCGGTTAGTCAAGAATGCTTCTATCCATTTTAGTACGTCGGGGTGAAAATTTAACTGAGACAATTTTAGCAGCAAACGTTTATGGGGACCTGTGTCAAATGCTTTTGCAAAATCCAGGAATATGGCGTCAGTCTGAAGGTTACTGTCAAGGTTAACATGCAGGTCGTGAAGGAAAATTGCCAGCTGTGTTTCGCAAGAGTAGCCTTTTCGAAATCCATGCTGACAAGGGTGAAAAAAACAGATTGAGTCTAAAAAGTTCATGATATGCGAGTATATGACGTGTTCCATGATTTTGCAGGGGACACTAGTTAATGATATAGGGCGATAATTTAATGGGGTGTCTCTGTTGCCTGATTTGAAGACTGGAACGACCTTGCCCACTTTCCAGTCGGATGGTAAGATGCCTGTAGAGAGTGACTGAAAACAACAAAGTTAGGTACGCAGCAGATACATGGTTAATATTTTTTAAGAGCTTGGAATCAATGTCATCTACACCTGCTGACGATGAAAGCTTGATGTTATCAATAATCGAAGTGATTCCATCTGCCGAGAATATAATTGGCGACATACGCGCAGTTATGTTAGTAGATGTGGGAAGATCTGGAGTTGAAGTCTCGTTAGTAAATACAGAGAAAAAAGCTGCGTTAAAAATGTCAGCACACTCGCTGTCGCTGACCACTTCGCCATGTGCATTTAGCACGCTGATCATGCGCGCCTCCTGAGGGTTTATTATTTGCCAAAATTGACGAGGGCTGTTAGTAAGCATTTTAGGCAGTTCATCGTGGAAAAAGGAGAATTTAGCTTTCCGTATAGCCCTCAGATAATCGTCCTCGGCTACAAAATATTTCTCCCAAGCAGAGGGGTGTCCGTTTAGTTTGGCTGAGCGGAAGAGACGTTTCTTTTTGTTTTCAAGTCGCTTAAGCGTTTTAGTGAACCATGGTTTGTTACGATTTCCGCGAAATGTTATTCTTGGTATGAATTTATCAACGAGATCACCTAGTTTGTTTTTAAATATTGACCAGTTTTCATTAATAGAGCGCGTAGAACATAACCTCACGAACGTAGGAAGAAATGTGCTCAGATCACTATTAATTGCATCATAATTACCTTTATTGTACAGGCGGATTGTTTTGCTGACTAAATGGCGTTTCACGGGCTGAAACGAAAATGTGGCGTGAATTACTTTATGGTCGCTGACTTCAGGTAGATATGCTATTGATGATAAGCTTTCCGGATTACTCGTTAGGATGAGATCTAAGATGCTAGAAGTGCTCAGTGCAACGCGTGTAGGTTCTGATACAAGTTGGGTTAAATTAAAATTAAGGCAGAAATCCACAAAATCACTGGCAGGCTCACTGCCCATACTTATGGGGACGTCACTGCTCCAGTCTATTTGCGGAAAGTTAAAATCACCAAAAAGGAGGATTTCTGCTTGCGGGTGTTGATTAGTAAGGTCACTCAAACTGTTATTAAGTTTAAATGAGAAATCTGGAGTATTATGCGGAGGCCTGTAGCAAACACCTAGAATTAATGTATGGGGGGAAGCATGAATAATTAGCCATAATACTTCAAGATCAGAAGTGTTTTTGGCTACGGAGCACGATAACTGCTGATGCACAGCAATCAGTACACCGCCCCCCCGCATGCCTTTGCGATCCTTTCGGTAGACATGAAATTCCGGTAGGTCGGTTAGTACTTCTGTGTCTGTTATATCTTCTGTTAGCCACGTTTCGGTTATCACCATTATATTACTGTTGGATGATAAAACAAGGTGGGAAAAAGCATCACGTTTGGGAAGGAAACTGCGTGCGTTGGCAAAGGTTACAGACAATGATATGTTAGATTTGGGCTTGACAGTGTAGCAGAAATTTTTACGACGGGGAAATTGCTATATTCCTTTGACAGACTGCGTTTGCTCCTCGTAGACGTAGCGCTTATGGCCCATATGCAGTGTTTTGAATCGCAAAGAAAAAGGTAATGATTTGCTTTTCGCGAAAGTTATGAGGTGCCTGCGAGCGTTTTGTACGGAACGAGTGAAATCCTCTCCAACGCTGAAGCTGGTTCCTTTGAACTTGCGGCCGTTAAAAAGAATCAATTCTTTTGTTTTATGGAAGGTGAATTTTGCTATGACAGGACGCTGGCGGTTAGTACCTGTGCGATGACCGAGACGATGTGCGCGCTCAATTTCCTTCAGCTCGATGCTAATATTAAGATGATCGTGGCAGTGCTTGATGATAAGTTGCTCGGTCTGGGCAAACGCCTCTGATCCAGTTGATTCAGGGAGGCCATAAAAAATAAGATTATTGCGTCGTGACTGGTTCTCGGCGTCATCAATACGCGTTTCAAGCCTGTGTACCACGGTGGCCACTTGAGCGGTAGACGTTTTGACGGCTTCAAAGTCAGAGCGCAGGGAGACAAGATTTTGATAATGACCCTCTAGGTCAGTCATGCGTTTGCCCATATCAGCAATAGCTTTGTCCGTCGACAATAAATGAACTTTCAGGTCTTGAACCTGACTGATTAATTTTAACTGTCCGGCAGACAAGTTCTTCAATTCAACCAGCAAAGCGTTGGAGTCCGGCCCCGGGTTGTTTTCGATATCGCCCGACATCATCAACAAGGCACGAATTACATCAGAGCACTCAAGAGCGACAAGAAGGCAGCAGTGCGGGCTCGGCAGCTGAAGCAGGAAATAATTGCTAGACTTCTTACAAAAAAGACTGTAAGCTTTACCAACCTGCATGACAAGAGCGAATGGTTTAGCGATCTGTGTCTGTGCACAGCCGCCGAGCCCACAAGGCGCCACCGGTAGTGCCTGCTCTTTTGTAGTTGACCGTAAGGTTGATGTCGATGACGACAGGTTCGTCCATGCTGCATCGAGCACCACCGTCTTCAGTAGCGGTGTCATCAAGAACGCAGATCCGCCGCTCCCGACGAAATCCAGGGGCTTGAAGGTCGGTGCAGTTGAAAAACCAGGGGCGCACATCAGGGAGGGGTGGCAGGCAATCCTGTCAATTTCACCTGACGAAGCACGATATTGCAGCGGGGCTGCCAGGGAAGCCGTCACTAGGGCTGGAAGCAACAGGCGCACGAATGCGCGCTGAAACACCTGCATGACAAGAGCGAATGGTTTAGCGATCTGCGTCTGTGCACAGCCGCCGAGCCCACAAGGCGCCACCGGTAGTGCCTGCTCTTTTGTAGTTGACCGTAAGGTCGATGTCGATGACGACAGGTTCGTCCATGCTGCATCGAGCACCACCGTCTTCAGTAGCGGTGTCATCAAGAACGCAGATCCGCCGCTCCCGACGAAATCCAGGGGCTTGAAGGTCGGTGCAGTTGAAAAACCAGGGGCGCACATCAGGGAGGGGTGGCAGGCAATCCTGTCAATTTCACCTGACGAAGCACGATATTGCAGCGCGGCTGCCAGCGGGGCTGGAGGAGAAAAGGAAGTGTAAGCGATGACCCATATTTCAAAGGAAACTTTTTACAGTCTTTGAAAAGTCTGTTGAATTTTGTTGCAATTTTTTTAAATTTCAGGAATAGTTATTTAAAAAGAAGTATGAGCAGACGGCGTACATATGAGGATGGCCAGTATGCGAGTATGAAAGAGCATCACGTGGGTTTGTTAGGGAATATACGAATGGCCGCATAAAATGTAAACAAAATTTTCTGCAGAAACGTGACCAAAATGTGAAAGAAAGGTGAGCGAAAGGTTTTAGTTGCTTATTTGTTTGTGTTTCGAAATACTTACAATATGTTTATCGAACATTTGTTTCGATATCATGTTGATTGCGGCAGATCCGTTTTATCTTGTAGTTCTAGTCAAACAAATAAAATATATTGGCAATCTGTTTGCACTATTTTCCTGTATAACACACATAAACTTCCTGCTACAAATATTTGTAGTGCAGTGTTACACCTAGTTCATTTCTTTTTTTTTCCAGTTCTTCCTAATAAAAAAACAGGGTCGAATTCACGCAGCTTTTTTCTGAATGCGGGCCGAAGCTTTTTTCAGGCCATCAAAATTTTCCGGAAAATTTGCGTCTTGACTCTCGAAGCAGTATTATGGGGTGATGCTGCCTGGAACATGGAATTTTTCTTTACCGTTCTGTTTCCGTGGCACCGACCGGAACTTATTGAACAAAGCAGGTGAACTCGTGGGGCATGGCATGCTGCTGCGAGGCGTATCATGCATTTCAACCGCACCAAAGCGCTCGTAATGGAAAGCATTTATTCTGTCGCAGTAGCCGCAGGAGGACTCTGCATATAAAATATGCTGGGATGCCAGCGCTTCTCAATGAAACAATAATGAACTGAGCTATTAAAGTAATTATGATGCTAGAAAGAAGAACTTAGGCCTTGCGCAAATGCCTGAAAATGTTTTCCAATTTGATTTGTTCGGGCTCTGAACCAGTCACTAAAACGGCAGAAGGTGGGCATCTTTTTTCTTTCCCTCATGTGGATGTAATTAATTAAATTATGGGGCTTTACATGCCAAAACCATTTTCTGATTATGAGGCACGCCGTAGTTGAGGACTACGGAAATTTCGACCACCTGGGGTTCTTTAACGCGCACCTAAATTCATGTGGATGTACTCTCTGCTATCAATATGTGATCCTTCGACTTGGGGAAATCGGCACTAGAACTTCTACGTTGGCGAATGCATATCGATAGTTCATGGGCAGCACACCGGAGCTGCCATCCTGCGGCAACGTGCAGTCGACGTAGGTGGTGATAAGGAAGGGGACTGCTTTGCACAATAATAAGAAAAACAAAGAGTAACTATGGCCAAATCGACAAGTGAACTCAACATTCCCGATATTCCTTCTGCGTGGCCTCGTGTCAACACGGAAGCCGAAAAGTTGTGACCCAGCCTTTTAGCCGCTTCGAGCCTCTGCTATGACGGACCGCTCTACGCGTGCCGAACCCCTCCCTGCTGCTGCCCCATGGGTTTTGCGTTGGCGAAAGAGGGACTCGAGCGTCGATGCGTTTTATGTTCTCGGTCAACGATGGGATAGCGCGCTCGGGCCGGGTCGCCAGCCGTACGTGACAAATGTTCCTCGCTGCCCTCCCTGTCCGCCAGAAGAACAAATGGCACTCGGGGCACAGCGCGTGTGGTGCCCTTTCCCCCTAATTGGCTTTTTTTTTGGAGGGGGGCAGATAGCAGCTGGGTCCGGATTCACCGGCTCCTGCTTGGCCTCCGTGTTTTGTCTTGTCCGATTCCTTCGTCTCTCTTTTTTTATCACTGCCATACATTTGTCTTCCTCCTCATGAAGACTAAAGTCTCACATTCACCTGTCACTCGCTCTCTCGACGTCCAGCCATGTTCTGGCCGCGGGCAGTATGCACCTGTGGCATCAAAGTTAAGATGACGGCCACTCGGAGAGACCCTTCATCATTGTGCCACAGCTGGAGCATCAAAATTGATTACAAGGCACCCGCGGTGGCGGTATTATCTAGATTGGAGTTTGTACTATCTGGGGCGTATTGAGTGTTGGGTTAAGCACGTTGTTTAACCACGACAACGGGAGAGGAATTGGGATGCTAAATTTCATAGACGTGTTTCTGCCGTTACTCCAGAAATTTAGTTATGATGCTGGAGGATTAAATCGTGTCTGCTAAATACTTAATGTATAATAATTTTTTTTTTACTGTTCTCACCTCACTTCTTTGGTACAGGCTGTACCAGATAACACTGACAAATGAAAAAAAAACGAAGAATAACACGGAAAGCGAACACAATATACGAAACGTAGAGAACAGTGCACGCGCCATGCTTAAAAATTCATTATATCAATTCAATGCTATATATTATGTCCTTAGCGCCTGTATGTTGGTTCCGCCCCCCCCCCCCCCTACTAATTCTGACAACTAAGCACTACTCAATCATTATGATGCCTTCTCCCGACGCAGTGTATCAACATTTACGGCGCCGTGCTGTTCAGTATTTTGGTAATTTTCAGTACTTTTAACACTGGTGGCAGCTCCACTTATATGAAAATAAAACGCGAAAGAAAGGGTAAAGAAACACTCTTGTCGTAAAATATCGGTGCACGGTAAGGAAACCCAAGCGATTCAAAGCAATCGGTCGCCTTACAGGAGCATTTTTGTTATCCCAATACCATTTCCAAAAATCAATCAATCAATCAATCAATCAATCAATCAATCAATCAATCAATCAATCAATCAATCAATCATTCAATCAATCAATCAATCAACCTATTCACCTTCTTTTTGTGCCTTCAGTTTCCGGAGTTACATACACTTCAGCCGTCTACATTTTTTCGCTAACAGAATCAAATGGGGATCTTGGCATGGCATTTATGAATGCTCGGAATCACATTCAATTGTACATATTGCAGTTCCATAATGAATTGTACATATTGCCCCAAAGTATTCATATCGTCATATAAAGAACCTTGCAGCCTACGGACATGCGAAACACGATCTGCGTGCTAGTTCACAATGTTTCTTTGTCACATTGGTCTCTTTCCTAGAACGGATGCTACAGAGCGCGCGCAGTAGCGAAATTTGACGCGAGGGTGTTAGTGAAACACGAAAGCTGTAATTATTTTCATCTTACATTTTTAAACAGTACGCGCTACCAATAACAGCGCTGAACTCGGGTGACATCTTCGGGCCATTATTACGCGCTAGCATCTTCAAGCGTTCGCATATCTATGCATGTATCGTTAAGATCTCTGCAGAGTGTTTCCTTCAACCAATCATGGTAGACAGCGGCCTTTCGCACATACCGTTAGAATATTTAAAGATTTGAGATAGAAGAAAGGAAGAGAAAATGCAGCGATGTTAACCATAGAAGGGAGACTCGGAGTTCTACACAATAGGAAAACAAAGATAACAAAAAATAGGCGTCCTGCGTACAAACCCTTTTCTATAAGCATTACTACCGCAATGTTTCTCCACAGTCCCTATTTACCGTGCACCTCAGGTGGTACACTGGGCCGTTAAGATACCGAGTGCATCTTAAATTGGGAGGAGGTTTTGTATGCTGACCTGGCATCTGGTACCATTCCTGCCTTTTAGTTTTAAAAGCTATGAGTGCATAGGTACAAATTAGAAATCGACATTCGTTTGTGCTTTAACTTTCTAGCAACGCCGAACTCGAAACGAGCAGTTGTTCCCTATTAGCGTACACCAAAAAGAAACTTTTGTTAATAAGGTAGCGTCATCGGGGTGGTGAACGAAAGCTTCACTTGAGAAACAGGCCATGGCGTGCGAACGCGAACGGAAAATACACGAGCGTAGGAGCAAGTCACAGCTTGCCGCCAATTGTGTGCTGTGGCCCCGCATACTAACATAGTGATCGAAGTGCTTCTCCCACGCGTGACTTGTGATATTGAGTGGAAAGAACGCGCAAGTAAGGATAATGATAGCGCTTGCAGTAGCTCATATTTCAGCCCTACGTATGATATTCAAAGCTGATGACATTGCTATTGTAGGTCGTTCCTATGAGACACAATAGTGCTCCTCACTTCACGAATGAACCAGTACTACGCAAAATTAATGTTTTTCTCTTTTAAGTTGACCTTGCGCGAGAAACTTATATTGTGCATGTACACAATGACTCCTAGCAAAGGAAAAAGAATGTCAAGCATGCACAGTGCTTTATAAGGATACCTAACTGCGCGCACGTTTAATTTCGGCACAGCAGAGAATGCAATAGCTTAGAAATGCCTGAAATTCCGGTACGTTATTGAAGGCTCACCATGTGAAATGCGGTCTCTGTGGCTTTTATTGCAGTCAAACAATTCTTTTTTTTTTTCATTTTTTACAAAGTGCAGTATAGTGGCATTAGCTTGGCTCATGTGACGTTGATATTGAAAGCAGAGTTGCCGAGCAGCACATCCGACGGAACTCTATAGGCCACGTGCGCGAATATGTTTATATCCCGAATATATTTTTCATCCCGGCCCCTGTGAAAAGGGCGGGCAATGGAAATATTCGCCTTTGTTCACGATTTGTGCTCTACAGTGCAACGCTGGGTAAATCGCGCGTCGCTGGATGTCCGTGGGAGCATCAGCACTGCCGCTAATGCGCGGCAGAAGTTGGAACGAGTTCATGCGCGAATACATTTACTTCCCTGGACATTGGCTTAAATAGGATTTGTGCTGCCGGCGAACAAATTATCCGCGCTTGAGGACACCCTTTCCAGCCGACTGTGGCTGCTATATGTGCACGTGTATGCGCTTACAGGGAACATCTGTTGCACGAAAGTTGTGGTTGCGCGAAAGTTTTGGCTTATTTAGGGCAATTAATTCCTCACTGTGAAAAATGACCGTTAGTTAGCTTTCACGGTTGATTCCCATATTTCTCAGCGGCCTCGAGGTGGCAAAATTTTACTATATATATATATATATATATATATATATATATATATATATATATATATATATATATATATATATATATATATATATATATATATGGCTATCTTGGGGCATCACAGAAGGCAATAAAACATTGAGTATTCTGTATCAGGGACGAAGCCATAGTGGCGTTTTTTGCGTGATGCAGAGGGTGTATGAGAACTACGGCACAGAAATGACTTAACCAAATGCAGAAGTAACATTTATTTACGCATTAGAAAAACTTACATACCTAACTTACGTTCCAGATAGTGGCGCTCTTACGGCCCAATTTTACAGTACTGTTTTCTCCCTATTCGTGGTGGGCCTATTTGTTTTGCAAAGGTTTTTGAGCACTAGGGTAAAGGAATGATCTCTATATTGGTGGCGCCAGATACTATCCTCAGCCGCTCAAGTTCAAGGTAATCGTAGATGGCTCGGGCTACTGCACTTGTTTACCAATGGAAATGGACACGTTCCACCACGGCCGAAGAAAAGGTCAGGTGTTTGTCTTGCTGCCTGAGCCTCTTAACCCCCTTCTAGGACTTTAGGTGTTGAACTAGGGGCGCAAAAGCGGAACAAGCGAAAAGTTTCTGCAACAAATTGCATACTTGTAGACCTTATTGCTCCTGATGAGAACCAGTTTGAGTTTGATAAATTATACCTACAATGGCATAGTGAGCTCTCTCAAACACGGCCACACCCGGTCGAATCGGCAAAGCTAGTGTCGAGCGATGCCTCTCTGAAAGCATATAGTGAGAGCCTAATTTAGCTCTAGTTGCGCCATGCGCGGTGCCACAACAGCACCACCTCTGCATGCGATACATACGTGGTATAGAAATGACTTGTTTCTTCTACACAGCGATAGACATGGAAGAATGTTGTTATTGGTTGATCTCTGGCAAGCATGATTGTTGCAGAAGTTAAAGCACTTCAGTGTACTCCTAGACAAGTGCGCAGTGCCTGGCCCTGTAAGCTCTCTATTGAGCGAACATTATACTTGCACGCAGCGATGAACACTGGCAGACTGCAGCATAGTAATCCCAGACATAACGCTCCATAGCACCGAGCATACAGATGTCCCCCTAACTTCCAACACATTAATTTCAAAACATGCGCAAGGAACAGTATCTTCTTCAGATATGCACAATGGAGATTCAGCGAAGTGCTACTATCGATTATTATACCCCAAAATCAATGACTTCTTTCATACTTGAAAGTCTGTCCGTTAATGGAGACTGGGTATAGCGTCATAGGTTTGTGTGTGAACGCAATCAACGCGGACTTTTCGATGGATACTATCAGGCCTCGAGTTTGATTGATAGACGATGCCAACGTTGTTGCCTGCTGCAGTCAAGAACGCACTTAAAGGGTAGTAGGGGTAGCAGCAGCAGAAGTCCAAAGGGAAACGTCCTCTACATATGTCCTTAAGCGGACCGTCTTTAGTGAAACTTCCCCCAGACCACTGAGGGTCACATTGAACAATGTGGGGCTTAATAATCTTCTCTGAGGCACGCCGCAGTACGGGTAAAGCTGTTGGGTCCTCAGAAAGACATCGATCTTCATTTTCTGAGGATCTCACCACTCATTAGGACTGTATTCCACCAGACATTCATGCCCTTTGTGAAATCTCCACCAGCTAGCTACAGCTGCGCCTTACTATTCCCATGATAACTAGGTAGAATCGGTAGACCAAGAGCAGTGTTAAAGCAAACAACGCTGCTGTTATTGAATGAGACATGCGGGGACCGGCTGCACATCACAACTGATGGATTGGTCTCGTCCACCAGCTAAACAGGTGCCGTTATCGTTCTGGCTACGCCAGTCACAATGAAATTTTAATTTTCTCATTTAACAACACCTACAGCGGCAGAGCTTTCTGACTTGCGTGCTACTATACAATACATCCTAAAATAGTTATCTCCCAAATGGGTCATACATGTTTTCCGGCTCAAGGCATTCTTTCAGTTTGCAGTTTGCCTTACTCCACAGGACTCATGAGCAAATGGTACAGGAGATAAGATATGATCACCATGAAGCTCCTGAGAAAGGACAAGACATAATAGTTTAGTGCGTCCCATAACCACCGGTATCACTTGTGATGACTTTGCCGACGAGGCTTCCTGATCCGCCCATGAAGGAACTCGCACGGTTCCGATACCACCGTCGAGAACTCACACTGCAAGGATCCTTCATTTTCTGGCTTCGACTATCACGCATATTTATTGGTGGTCTCTTAGTTCTCGAAAATGTAGCCTACATAAGCGTGATCTTTCTTTAAAGCTGCATCTACCATCCCGAATTTTCCGGACCAGTGCAACGTTGTTATGCCGCCTCTGGATCGAGAAGGCATTCACAAAAGCTTACTCCTTCCGCATTGGAATGGCTCAAACACCTACGGGCGACTGCTGCGGGACCGCAGAAACTACTGACACGTCTTGTGATTTTGTTCCCGTTATGACGCGCAGCACCGTCTCTTCCGAACCGCATTAAACCGACTGCACGGAAGAACATTTCGAGAAGCCAAGATTCTTGAACTACAACCGTGCGCGTCCCTGGTGCAGAAGCCTGCCTCAGCAATGCTTCATGAGTTGAAGTGTACCAGAGAGTTGGAAGAATGCCAACGTTATTCTGATCCGTAAGAAGGGCGGCGCTCAAGAATTGAATAATTATAGGTCCATTACCTTGATTTCAGTATTGTATGCAATATTCAGTAAGATTTCCAATAGAATCAGTGCATTACTTCACTTCATTCAGCCAAGCGAATAGGCTGGCTTCTAGAACAGACACCCTATAATGAATCACATGCATGTCATCAATAAGGTAATCGAGAAATCTGCGGAGTATAATCAACGTCTCTACATGACCTTCATAGATTATGATAAGACATTTGATACTAGAAGTCATATAGACATCGCAAACCAAGGAGTGCAGGAAACATACCTGAATATCTTGGGAAATATCTAGAAGGATTCCTCCGTTTGCTTGGTTCTCCACAAAGAAAATAGAAGGTTACCTATCAAGAAAGGGTGGTATAATATTCTTAAACAATCACAATCGTTGCAGCTATCTGAGCACATTGTGGATGGCCAGATCCATCCCAAGCACTGGATTTTGCATACTCTGTCGGGCGCAGATGTTGGTCTTGTGTCTATACCTGTGATTACGTCAGTGCGTGTTTCTTTGCGGACGTTGCGCTCTGCCTAGTTGGCCGTTCTTATTTTTATGCCGCCCTTTCTCCTTCCTAAAGTGTAGGATAGCAAACCGTCACAATGACTTCGTATTTGCCTTTGCTTTCGCTTAATGCACTGTACACACGAGATTTAAAACGTTAGGTATAACTAGCACCAACCATATGCTTAGGACATGCACACCGATACTACAGCATGTAAATTGTCGAGTAGTAAGTTCGTGATACCGAATCGTGATTCGTTGTCCACGAATATTAAATTTTGCTTTACAATTTAGTTTCCATGTGAAGTATACATCACTGTTTTCTCGTCCGGGAAAATGCCTCATATATTTATATCGATAAACTTTCTTGATCAACTTTAGAAGTAAGACAATGAGAGCTAAGCGATAACATTTAGAGCTAACATCTAAATATCATATTCAGCTAATGTGCTCAAGCAGAAGTTTATGTCAATTAACAATGTGAGATACTATGAGTGTTGCCAATGTGCGTGCATTTAAAAGTTGCAACGCGACGCTGCGATGCTTAGCTTTACTGGGAAATCTGAGTTACGTATGACCGTGGATGGTACAAGAAGACGGAAAGCTTTTCGATATCTTGTGATAAAACAAATTATGAAAGACAAAGGTCACCTAACGCTTTAGGAAAGTTAAATTACTTCCACGAGCATTACATAGTGACTGAAGAATTGACTTGTTGGCAGCTTAATAATTTTTTTCCATTAACACGTTTTCTTTGTACTTTGATTCTGTATGCGTTCGATTGAACCGATCCGTGCATTTTCTAATGTTTTATGAGTGATCGAGAGTATATGATATTACGTGCACTAAATATGCATATTCGGCTATATAATGTGTATATTCTGTGACATTCGACTTCTCCAATTAGATAGTTCACTTTTTAAACAACTCAATAAAACAACGTTCACTTTAGCTTGCTTGAGATAATTGTTGATGTGTTTTACTGCACTTATGGCGTTTCCAATTATCCTGCAGCCGGTGAGCGCGGTTGGTGAGCCGACATACCCCTTTCTGAGCGATGAGAACAAGCAGCTATCTCCTGCAAAGCAATTTCCACTCATTGAAAATTCAAGCTGGGAGGTGTAGCGTACCGAAGCTGCATTAGTGGGTTGTGAAGGACGCCATAGTGGAGGGCTCCTGATCAATTTCGACCGTGTGGTGCTCTTGAACAAGCGTTTTCGCGATCCGTGCTTGCTGAAAGGGGGCCGCCGCAGCTTCGTGCTCAGCAGAAAAAGGCAATCGAAGCGGGCACAGGTCATTTGAATATAGATGCATCACCTATTAGAGAGTCTACAAATTTGTTGTCTCAATTTGGGCAAAGTGTTTTTTATTGGTCCGATGTTAGCAGGCTTGCATCCCTTCGAATTAATCTGTGCAGCGTTGTAGTATTACACTCAGCTATACTTTAAGGAATACAAAGTTCTACGTGGATCAGGTGACGTGCTGTCCCTTCTATTTCATTGCTCTCACTGCCATGGTGCACTTGGTTTTCAGTTATAATTCTCATGGGTCCTTAGTTATACGTTGCTCAATTGACCAGACGTCCTGTTGTGAACAGCATTAAATGAATAAAAATTTAAATATGCTTCTAATAAAATTTAAAAAAATGTAAGGATGGCCGCTATTCACAAAATTATCTTACACTAGATATGGTCGTAACAGAAAATTGCAGGAAATCCTGATGTGAGACATATCACTAACGAAGGTGGCCAGCCAATAACAAAGAGCACTTACGGATGAGAAGCTTAGTGAATTCAGGCATCGATTCTATACCACTTCTATAGTTTTCTTCATTTAAGGATGAAAAAAAATCTAGATATATTCCGTATTCTATTCGATATTCGAAATTTGTTTTTCTCCAATGTTCGTATTCACCTTGTAAACTTTATACTCGATCAGCCTTAATTCTCAACCAGTATACTGTAAGGTTCCTTCAGGGACCGTATATTGCGTTAGATTTGTTCGTAAGAGAAAGAATTCAGCCAATCTGAATTCTTGAAATATTACTAGCAAATGCGACAAGCCAATGTCAAACACCACTTGCAGACGCAGAGCTTTGTGAATTCAGCCCCAGGGTTGCTACGCAGAATGCCCCGAGTTTCTCGCTGGCCTTAGTTTGCTTGACGGCAATCAGTGATCGAAGATAGTGTGGAACGCATTTAAGCAGCAGACAACATGTCGAGATAAAGTCACGTGTGACAACACAACCGCACCCTGCGCACGTACTTCCTCGTTTAAAACACCAAAGACTGGTGAATGTTACACGCAAGCGCCCGTTATTGTTATCAATGCTATATAGCCATATCGCAATACCGTGACTTTCCCGCTGTCTATGTATGCACATTCAGAGCAAGCGCCTTGCCACGCCTCTCTTGGGCGCGTCGCGGGCGTGTCTCCCCTTTCGGGCTTTATCTGTCTCTCCACCGTCGAATACGATCAGTGCAGACGTGGCGCATTCTCACGCCAACCCTTCCATTCTTTTCGAATACGTTATAAGATAACATTTTTTTTTGTATACCTTCCTTCAACAGGTAAAACACTGGGTGCAACGATCAAAAAATGAAAGAAGACACCAACACTCTGACGATGTCTCTCCATTTTTTTCGGCCGCCCATAAGATAACGCCCAATTGATGTTATGTTAACCCAAGAATGAACCATGAAACGCCAACAAAACTGGAGGCGTGCCGAGAGTTGAATGTTATGTCATGATACCATTGCCTCATTCATCTGAGAGCGTGACCAGATCTCGCGGAGATCCCGGAGTTCGCCAAACTAGGGCCTTCCTGCATACTATCCTAGGTGCGTGAAGACGTTGCCGCATATTCTCAATTTTCCCCTAGAGCTCTCTCTTGCTGCTTAATAAAACAGACGGAGCGTTGTCCTATACGTAACCGCAGTTGAAACTCTGCTGTTGAAACGGCACAGTCGTGACTCGCGCTCCATACTCGACGTCTTCAGCTGCGGCGCGTTCTTTGACAGTTTTGGTGTCTTTCGAGTCAGACTCCATGAGGCGACTTTTGATTTTCGTCCAAGGCGAAGTCCTTCAAAGTCAGCACGTGCATCACGATTGCTTATCCGCGTTCTAGCCCGCGTGAGCGTTCCTTTCTTCCCGAGCCTTCCCTTTCCGGCAATGTGATTGTATGTATTAATTTGGACGAAACTTTAAATTCGTCTTCCATCGCCGTCATCTGGAGTAGCAATTCAGGAGCGCGTCCCGCAAGAAGCTTCAGCTCGAACAAAACAGTGTCTCTCTGCATTTCAAAGCACTCATTGAAAGTGACGCCACCCGAAAACTCGCTCCCGGCTGTTCCACAACCGTTTCATTCTATTCAAATTGCAAGTGTATATGTCCTGTGCTGCTCGAACCATGCTTTCGGTTCGCATTGTTTAATTGCGCGCCGGTCTTAGTTCCACGTTATTTTCCAAACATATGCAAAGTCGACCCGCTAGCTTTCAGTTCTTGTCAGCCCCGGTTCTACAGACAGAACAATCCGCCCGTTTTTGAACCTGTTACGAACGGCGAAGCGGCACGTACCAGGCGAGGAAAGAGCTTCCATTAAAACAATGCCAGTAGTTCAGTCCTTGTATTTATCTTATTTCACTCGCGCTGTCGGCACGTTTCTACCGTTGTTTTGCATTTCACTCCTTCTAAACGACTGCGACTTCGCGCCAGGCATTCGTGATGAAAAACCCCTTGTTTCGCAAGCAAGGTTAAGCAGCAATACTTTGCCACTCTTCCAAAATCGTTTTACGTGCAGCAGCGGGCCAAGATGGTTTGGGAAATTATGCCAAGCACACAACGTGGGCTTTGACGGAGCGGAAGAATGAGCGCTTCTCAATCTGCACGACGAGGTAATCGCTGCAGACTCACGCGCGTGGCAATCAAGAAGGTAATGGGAGCTTTCGTGCCAGAGAGCGATTAGTGAACTAGAATACTTTCTCGACATCGCTTGCTGCGTTATCAAACGCCGAACCACGCAAACGTAATCAAGATTTTTTCTCGTAAACACTAATTTACCACCGCATGATGATTGCCACTTGCGGTTCTATGCTTAAGTTTCGTTGCTGTGCTGCCTGAGAAAGGAATTAAAGTGAGCTTTCAAGAATATAACCCAAATGTAAAGGAAACAAACTCTCGCTTCGTGCACGGTATAATGCTAGCAACAGTAACATCGACATGTCCGATTTAATTAAGGAAGTTAGAAAGAAATAAAGAGAAGCACTGAAGTATCAGAGGACCAAGCA